>NW_027507764.1:598830036-598943231 GCF_037356315.1 Lithobates pipiens | reverse complement strand
CATCCACTCCCACTCCCCCCATCAAAGTACCATCCCCATCATTAGTACCATCCCCCCACCCCCCATCATTGTACCATCCCCCACCCCCCATCATTGTACCATCCCCCACCCCCCATCATTGTACCATCCCCCACCCCCCATCATTGTACCATCCCCCATCATTGTACCATCCCCCACCCCCCATCATTGTACCATCCCCCACCCCCCATCATTGTACCATCCCCCATCATTGTACCATCCCCCACCCCCCATCATTGTACCATCCCCCACCCCCCATCATTGTACCATCCCCCACCCCCATCATTGTACCACCCCCCATCATTGTACCATCCCCCACCCCCCATCATTGTACCATCCCCCACCCCCCATCATTGTACCATCCCCACCCCCCATCATTGTACCATCCCCCACCCCCCATCATTGTACCATCCCCCACCCCCCATCATTGTACCATCCCCCACCCCCCATCATTGTACCATCCCCCATCATTGTACCATCCCCCACCCCCCATCATTGTACCATCCCCCACCCCCCATCATTGTACCATCCCCCCCCATCATTGTACCATCCCCCATCATTGTACCATCCCCCACCCCCCATCATTGTACCCATCCCCCACCCCCCATCATTGTACCATCCCCCACCCCCCATCATTGTACCATCCCCCACCCCCCATCATTGTACCATCCCCCACCCCCCATCATTGTACCATCCCCCACCCCCCATCATTGTACCATCCCTCACCCCCCATCATTGTACCATCCCCCATCATTGTACCATCCCCCACCCCCCATCATTGTACCATCCCCCACCCCCCATCATTGTACCATCCCTCACCCCCCATCATTGTACCATCCCCCACCCCCCATCATTGTACCACCCCCCACCCCCCATCATTGTACCATCCCCCACCCCCCATCATTGTACCACCCCCCACCCCCCATCATTGTACCATCCCCCACCCCCCATCATTGTACCATCCCCCACCCCCCATCATTGTACCATCCCTCACCCCCCCATCATTGTACCATCCCCCACCCCCCATCATTGTACCACCCCCATCATTGTACCATCCCCCACCCCCCCATCATTGTACCATCCCCCACCCCCCATCATTATACCATCCCCCACCCCCCATCATTGTACCATCCCCCACCCCCCATCATTGTACCACCCCCCACCCCCCATCATTGTACCATCCCCCACCCCCCCATCATTGTACCATCCCCCACCCCCCATCATTATACCATCCCCCACCCCCCATCATTGTACCACCCCCCACCCCCCATCATTGTACCATCCCCCACCCCCCATCATTATACCATCCCCCACCCCCCATCATTGTACCATCCCTCACCCCCCATCATTGTACCATCCCCCACCCCCCATCATTGTACCACCCCCATCATTGTACCATCCCCCACCCCCCATCATTGTACCATCCCCCACCCCCCATCATTGTACCATCCCCCACCCCCCATCATTGTACCATCCCCCACCCCCCATCATTGTACCATCCCCCACCCCCCATCATTGTACCATCCCCCACCCCCCCATCATTGTACCATCCCCCACCCCCCATCATTGTACCATCCCCACCCCCATCATTGTACCATCCCCCACCCCCCATCATTGTACCATCCCCCATCCCCCATCATTGTACCATCCCCCTCCCCCATCATTGTACCATCCCCCACCCCCCATCATTGTACCATCCCCCATCATTGTACCATCCCCCACCCCCCATCATTGTACCATCCCCCACCCCCCATCATTGTACCACCCCCACCCCCCATCATTGTACCATCCCCCATCCCCCATCATTGTACCATCCCCCACCCCCCATCATTGTACCATCCCCCACCCCCATCATTGTACCATCCCCCATCATTGTACCATCCCCCACCCCCCATCATTGTAACATCCCCACCCCCCATCATTGTACCATCCCCCCACCCCCCATCATTGTACCATCCCCACCCCCCATCATTGTACCATCCCCCACCCCCCATCATTGTACCATCCCCCACCCCCCATCATTGTACCATCCCCACCCCCCATCATTGTACCACCCCCACCCCCCATCATTGTACCATCCCCCACCCCCCATCATTGTACCATCCCCCACCCCCCATCATTGTACCATCCCCCACCCCCCATCATTGTACCATCCCCCATCATTGTACCATCCCCCACCCCCCATCATTGTAACATCCCCACCCCCCCATCATTGTACCATCCCCCACCCCCCATCATTGTACCATCCCCCACCCCCCATCATTGTACCATCCCCCACCCCCCATCATTGTACCATCCCCACCCCCCATCATTGTACCATCCCCCACCCCCCATCATTGTACCATCCCCCACCCCCCATCATTGTACCATCCCCCACCATTGTACCATCCCCCACCCCCCATCATTGTACCATCCCCCACCCCCCATCATTGTACCATCCCCCACCCCCCATCATTGTACCATCCCCCACCCCCCATCATTGTACCATCCCCCACCCCCCATCATTGTACCATCCCCCACCCCCCATCATTGTACCATCCCCCATCATTGTACCATCCCCCACCCCCCATCATTGTACCATCCCCCACCCCCCATCATTGTAACATCCCCACCCCCCATCATTGTACCATCCCCCACCCCCCATCATTGTACCACCCCCCACCCCCCATAATTGTACCACGCCCCACCCCCCATCATTGTACCATCCCCCACCCCCCATCATTGTACCATCCCCCACCCCCCATCATTGTACCATCCCCCACCCCCCATCATTGTACCATCCCCCACCCCCCATCATTGTACCACCCCCCACCCCCCATCATTGTACCATCCCCACCCCCCATCATTGTACCATCCCCCACCATTGTACCATCCCCCACCCCCCATCATTGTACCATCCCCCACCCCCCATCATTGTACCATCCCCCACCCCCCATCATTGTACCATCCCCCACCCCCCATCATTGTACCATCCCCCATCATTGTACCATCCCCCACCCCCCCATCATTGTACCATCCCCCACCCCCCATCATTGTACCATCCCCCACCCCCCATCATTGTACCATCCCCCACCCCCCCATCATTGTACCATCCCCCACCCCCATCATTGTACCATCCCCCACCCCCCCATCATTGTACCATCCCCCACCCCCCCATCATTGTACCATCCCCCACCCCCCATCATTGTACCATCCCCCACCCCCCATCATTGTACCACCCCCACCCCCCATCATTGTACCATCCCCCACCCCCCATCATTGTACCATCCCCCACCCCCCCATCATTGTACCATCCCCCACCCCCCCCATCATTGTACCATCCCCCACCCCCCATCATTGTACCATCCCCCACCCCCCCATCATTGTACCATCCCCCACCCCCCATCATTGTACCATCCCCCACCCCCCATCATTGTACCATCCCCCACCCCCCATCATTGTACCATCCCCCATCCCCATCATTGTACCATCCCCCACCCCCATCATTGTACCATCCCCCACCCCCCATCATTGTACCATCCCCCACCCCCCATCATTGTACCATCCCCCACCCCCCCATCATTGTACCATCCCCCACCCCCATCATTGTACCATCCCCCACCCCCCATCATTGTACCATCCCCCACCCCCCATCATTGTACCATCCCCCATCATTGTACCATCCCCCACCCCCCATCATTGTACCATCCCCCACCCCCCATCATTGTACCATCCCCCATCATTGTACCATCCCCCACCCCCCATCATTGTACCATCCCCCACCCCCCATCATTGTACCATCCCCCACCCCCCATCATTGTACCATCCCCCATCATTGTACCATCCCCCACCCCCCATCATTGTACCATCCCCCACCCCCCATCATTGTACCATCCCCCACCCCCATCATTGTACCATCCCCCATCATTGTACCATCCCCCACCCCCCATCATTGTACCATCCCCCACCCCCCATCATTGTACCATCCCCCACCCCCATCATTGTACCATCCCTCACCCCCCATCATTGTACCATCCCCCATCATTGTACCATCCCCCACCCCCCATCATTATACCATCCCCCACCCCCCCATCATTGTACCATCCCCCATCATTGTACCATCCCCCACCCCCATCATTATACCATCCCCCACCCCCCCATCATTGTACCATCCCCCATCATTGTACCATCCCCCACCCCCCCATCATTGTACCATCCCCCACCCCCCATCATTGTACCATCCCCACCCCCCATCATTGTACCATCCCCACCCCCATCATTGTACCATCCCCCACCCCCCATCATTGTACCATCCCCCACCCCCCATCATTGTACCATCCCCCATCATTGTACCACCCCCACCCCCCATCATTGTACCATCCCCCATCCCCCATCATTGTACCATCCCCCACCCCCCATCATTGTACCATCCCCCACCCCCATCATTGTACCATCCCCCATCATTGTACCATCCCCCACCCCCCATCATTGTACCATCCCCCACCCCCCATCATTGTACCATCCCCCATCATTGTACCATCCCCCACCCCCCATCATTGTACCATCCCCCACCCCCCATCATTGTACCATCCCCCACCCCCATCATTGTACCATCCCCCACCCCCCCATCATTGTACCATCCCCCACCCCCCATCATTGTACCATCCCCCACCCCCCATCATTGTACCATCCCCCACCCCCCCATCATTGTACCATCCCCCACCCCCCATCATTGTACCATCCCCCACCCCCCATCATTGTACCACCCCCACCCCCCATCATTGTACCATCCCCCACCCCCCATCATTGTACCATCCCCCACCCCCCCATCATTGTACCATCCCCCACCCCCCATCATTGTACCATCCCCCACCCCCATCATTGTACCATCCCCCATCCCCATCATTGTACCATCCCCCACCCCCCATCATTGTACCATCCCCCACCCCCCATCATTGTACCATCCCCCATCATTGTACCATCCCCCACCCCCCATCATTGTACCATCCCCCATCCCCATCATTGTACCATCCCCCACCCCCATCATTGTACCATCCCCCACCCCCCATCATTGTACCATCCCCCACCCCCCATCATTGTACCATCCCCCACCCCCCATCATTGTACCATCCCCCACCCCCCATCATTGTACCATCCCCCACCCCCCATCATTGTACCATCCCCCACCCCCCATCATTGTACCATCCCCCACCCCCCATCATTGTACCATCCCCCACCCCCCATCATTGTACCATCCCCCACCCCCCACCATTGTACCATCCCCCACCCCCCATCATTGTACCATCCCCCACCCCCCATCATTGTACCATCCCCCACCCCCCATCATTGTACCATCCCCCACCCCCCATCATTGTACCATCCCCCAATCCCCCAACCCCCCATCATTGTACCATCCCCCACCCCCCCATCATTGTACCATCCCCCCACCCCCCATCATTGTACCATCCCCCACCCCCCATCATTGTACCATCCCCCACCCCCCATCATTGTACCATCCCCCACCCCCCATCATTGTACCATCCCCCACCCCCCATCATTGTACCACCCCCCACCCCCCATCATTGTACCACCCCCACCCCCCATCATTGTACCATCCCCCACCCCCCATCATTGTACCATCCCCCACCCCCATCATTGTACCATCCCCCATCATTGTACCATCCCCCACCCCCCATCATTGTACCACCCCCACCCCCCATCATTGTACCATCCCCCACCCCCCCATCATTGTACCATCCCCCACCCCCATCATTGTACCATCCCCCATCACCATCCCCATCATTGTACCACCCCCCACCCCCATCATTGTACCATCCCCCACCCCCCCATCATTGTACCATCCCCCACCCCCCATCATTGTACCATCCCCACCCCCCTCATTGTACCATCCCCCACCATTGTACCATCCCTCATCATTGTACCATCCCCCACCCCCCATCATTGTACCATCCCCCACCCCCCATCATTGTACCATCCCCCATCATTGTACCATCCCCCACCCCCCATCATTGTACCATCCCCACCCCCCATCATTGTACCATCCCCCACCCCCCATCATTGTACCATCCCCCACCCCCATCATTGTACCATCCCCCACCCCCACCATTGTACCATCCCCCACCCCCATCATTGTACCATCCCCCACCCCCATCATTGTACCATCCCCACCCCCCATCATTGTACCACCCCCCACCCCCCATCATTGTACCATCCCCCACCCCCATCATTGTACCATCCCCCACCCCCCATCATTGTACCATCCCCCACCCCCACCATTGTACCATCCCCCACCCCCATCATTGTACCACCCCACCCCCATCATTGTACTATCCCCCACCCCCATCATTGTACCATCCCCCACCCCCCATCATTGTACCATCCCCCACCCCCCATCATTGTACCACCCCCATCATTGTACCATCCCCCACCCCCATCATTGTACCATCCCCCACCCCCATCATTGTACCATCCCCCATCATTGTACCATCCCCCACCCCCCATCATTGTACCATCCCCCACCCCCCATCATTGTACCATCCCCCACCCCCCATCATTGTACCATCCCCCATCATTGTACCATCCCCACCCCCCATCATTGTACCATCCCCCATCATTGTACCACCCCCCACCCCCCATCATTGTACCATCCCCCACCCCCCATCATTGTACCATCCCCCACCCCCCATCATTGTACCATCCCCCACCCCCCATCATTGTACCATCCCCCACCCCCATCATTGTACCATCCCCCACCCCCATCATTGTACCATCCCCCACCCCCCATCATTGTACCATCCCCCACCCCCATCATTGTACCATCCCACCCCCCATCATTGTACCATCCCCAACCCCCATCATTGTACCATCCCCCACCCCCCATCAATTGTACCATCCCCCACCCCCCATCACTGTACCATCCCCCACCCCCCATCATTGTACCATCCCCACCCCCCATCATTGTACCATCCCCCACCCCCCATCATTGTACCATCCCCCATCATTGTACCATCCCCCACCCCCATCATTGTACCATCCCCCACCCCCCATCATTGTACCATCCCCCACCCCCCATCATTGTACCATCCCCCACCCCCCATCATTGTACCACCCCCCACCATTGTACCATCCCCCACCCCCCATCATTGTACCATCCCCCATCATTGTACCATCCCCCACCCCCCATCATTGTACCATCCCCCACCCCCCATCATTGTACCATCCCCCACCCCCCATCATTGTACCACCCCCCACCATTGTACCATCCCCCACCCCCCATCATTGTACCACCCCCCATCATTGTACCATCCCCCACCCCCATCATTGTACCATCCCCCATCATTGTACCATCCCCCACCCCCCATCATTGTACCATCCCCCACCCCCCATCATTGTACCATCCCCCACCCCCATCATTGTACCATCCCCCACCCCCCATCATTGTACCATCCCCCACCCCCCATCATTGTACCACCCCCCACCCCCCATCATTGTACCATCCCCCACCCCCCATCATTGTACCATCCCCCACCCCCCATAATTGTACCATCCCCCACCCCCCATCATTGTACCATCCCCCATCATTGTACCATCCCCCCCCATCATTGTACTATCCCCCACCATTGTACCACCCCCCATCATTGTACCATCCCCCACCATTGTACCATCCCCCCCCCATCATTGTACTATCCCCCACCATTGTACCACCCCCCATCATTGTACCATCCCCCACCCCCCATCATTGTACCATCCCCCCCCCATCATTGTACCATCCCCCACCCCCCATCATTGTACCATCCCCCATCATTGTACCATCCCCCACCCCCCAT
Organism: Lithobates pipiens; assembly: GCF_037356315.1. Taxonomy (NCBI): domain Eukaryota; kingdom Metazoa; phylum Chordata; class Amphibia; order Anura; family Ranidae; genus Lithobates; species Lithobates pipiens. The sequence continues at coordinate 598,935,387 of NW_027507764.1, read as the reverse complement.
CATTGTACCATCCCCCACCCCCCATCATTGTACCATCCCCCACCCCCCATCATTGTACCACCCCCACCCCCCATAATTGTACCATCCCCCACCATTGTACCATCCCCCACCCCCCATCATTGTACCACCCCCCACCATTGTACCACCCCCCATCATTGTACCATCCCCCATCATTGTACCATCCCCCATCATTGTACCATCCCCCACCCCCCATCATTGTACCATCCCCCACCCCCCATCATTGTACCATCCCCCACCCCCCATCATTGTACCATCCCCCACCCCCCATCATTGTACCATCCCCCCCCATCATTGTACCATCCCCCACCCCCCATCATTGTACCATCCCCCACCCCCCATCATTGTACCATCCCCCACCCCCCATCATTGTACCATCCCCCATCATTGTACCATCCCCCACCCCCCATCACTGTACCATCCCCCACCCCCCATCATTGTACCATCCCCCACCCCCCATCATTGTACCATCCCCCCCCCCATCATTGTACCATCCCCCACCCCCCATCATTGTACCATCCCCCCCCCATCATTGTACCATCCCCCCACCCCCCATCATTGTACCATCCCCCACCCCCCATCATTGTACCACCCCCCACCCCCCATCATTGTACCATCCCCCACCCCCCATCATTGTACCATCCCCCACCCCCCATCATTGTACCATCCCCCACCCCCATCATTGTACCATCCCCCACCCCCCATCATTGTACCATCCCCCATCCCCCATCATTGTACCACCCCCCACCCCCCATCATTGTACCATCCCCCACCCCCCATCATTGTACCATCCCCCACCCCCCATCATTGTACCATCCCCCACCCCCCATCATTGTACCATCCCCCACCCCCCATCATTGTACCATCCCCCACCATTGTACCATCCCCCACCCCCCATCATTGTACCATCCCCCACCATTGTACCATCCCCCACCCCCCATCATTGTACCACCCCCCACCCCCATCATTGTACCATCCCCCACCCCCCATCATTGTACCATCCCCCACCCCCCATCATTGTACCATCCCCCACCCCCCATCATTGTACCATCCCCCACCCCCATCACTGTACCATCCCCCACCATTGTACCATCCCCCACCCCCCATCATTGTACCATCCCCCATCATTATACCATCCCCCACCCCCCATCATTATACCATCCCCCATCATTGTACCATCCCCCACCCCCCATCATTGTACCATCCCCCATCATTGTACCATCCCCCACCCCCCATCATTGTACCATCCCCCACCCCCCATCATTGTACCATCCCCCACCCCCCATCATTGTACCATCCCCCACCCCCCATCATTGTACCACCCCCCACCCCCCATCATTGTACCATCCCCCACCCCCCACCATTGTACCATCCCCCACCCCCCATCATTGTACCATCCCCCACCCCCCATCATTGTACCATCCCCCATCATTGTACCACCCCCACCCCCCATCATTGTACCATCCCCCATCCCCATCATTGTACCATCCCCCACCCCCCATCATTGTACCATCCCCCACCCCCCATCATTGTACCATCCCCCATCATTGTACCATCCCCCACCCCCCATCATTGTACCATCCCCCACCCCCCATCATTGTACCATCCCCCATCATTGTACCATCCCCCACCCCCCATCATTGTACCATCCCCCACCCCCATCATTGTACCATCCCCCACCCCCCATCATTGTACCATCCCCCATCATTGTACCATCCCCCACCCCCCCATCATTGTACCATCCCCCACCCCCCATCATTGTACCATCCCCCACCCCCCATCATTGTACCATCCCCCACCCCCCCATCATTGTACCATCCCCCACCCCCCATCATTGTACCATCCCCCACCCCCCCATCATTGTACCATCCCCCACCCCCCATCATTGTACCATCCCCCACCCCCCATCATTGTACCATCCCCCACCCCCCATCATTGTACCACCCCCACCCCCCATCATTGTACCATCCCCCACCCCCCATCATTGTACCATCCCCCACCCCCCATCATTGTACCATCCCCCACCCCCCCATCATTGTACCATCCCCCACCCCCCATCATTGTACCATCCCCCATCCCCATCATTGTACCATCCCCCACCCCCATCATTGTACCATCCCCCACCCCCATCATTGTACCATCCCCCACCCCCCATCATTGTACCATCCCCCATCCCCATCATTGTACCATCCCCCATCCCCATCATTGTACCATCCCCCACCCCCCCATCATTGTACCATCCCCACCCCCCATCATTGTACCATCCCCCACCCCCCATCATTGTACCATCCCCCACCCCCCATCATTGTACCATCCCCCACCCCCCATCATTGTACCATCCCCCACCCCCCATCATTGTACCATCCCCCACCCCCTATCATTGTACCATCCCCCACCCCCCATCATTGTACCATCCCCCACCCCCCATCATTGTACCATCCCCCACCCCCCATCATTGTACCATCCCCCACCCCCCATCATTGTACCACCCCCCACCCCCCATCATTGTACCACCCCCACCCCCCATCATTGTACCATCCCCCACCCCCCCATCATTGTACCATCCCCCACCCCCATCATTGTACCATCCCCCATCATTGTACCATCCCCCACCCCCCATCATTGTACCACCCCCACCCCCCATCATTGTACCATCCCCCACCCCCCCATCATTGTACCATCCCCCACCCCCATCATTGTACCATCCCCCATCATTGTACCACCCCCCACCCCCCATCATTGTACCACCCCCACCCCCCATCATTGTACCATCCCCCACCCCCCCATCATTGTACCATCCCCCACCCCCCATCATTGTACCATCCCCCACCCCCCATCATTGTACCATCCCCCACCATTGTACCATCCCCCATCATTGTACCATCCCCCACCCCCCATCATTGTACCATCCCCCACCCCCCATCATTGTACCATCCCCCACCCCCCATCATTGTACCATCCCCCATCATTGTACCATCCCCCATCATTGTACCATCCCCCACCCCCCATCATTGTACCATCCCCCACCCCCCATCATTGTACCATCCCCACCCCCCATCATTGTACCATCCCCCACCCCCCATCATTGTACCATCCCCCACCCCCCATCACTGTACCATCCCCCACCCCCCATCATTGTACCATCCCCCATCATTGTACCATCCCCCACCCCCCATCATTGTACCATCCCCCACCCCCATCATTGTACCATCCCCCATCATTGTACCATCCCCCACCCCCCATCATTGTACCATCCCCCACCCCCCATCATTGTACCATCCCCCATCATTGTACCATCCCCCACCCCCCATCATTGTACCACCCCCCATCATTGTACCATCCCCCATCCCCCATCATTGTACCATCCCCCACCCCCCATCATTGTACCATCCCCCACCCCCATCATTGTACCATCCCCCATCATTGTACCATCCCCCACCCCCCATCATTGTACCATCCCCCACCCCCCATCATTGTACCATCCCCCATCATTGTACCATCCCCCACCCCCATCATTGTACCATCCCCCATCATTGTACCATCCCCCACCCCCCATCATTGTACCATCCCCCATCATTGTACCATCCCCCACCCCCCATCATTGTACCATCCCCCACCCCCCATCATTGTACCATCCCCCACCCCCCATCATTGTACCATCCCCCACCCCCCATCATTGTACCATCCCCCATCATTGTACCATCCCCCATCATTGTACCATCCCCCACCCCCCATCATTGTACCATCCCCCACCCCCCCTCATTGTACCATCCCCCACCCCCATCATTGTACCATCCCCCACCCCCCATCATTGTACCACCCCCCACCCCCCATCATTGTACCATCCCCCACCCCCCATCATTGTACCATCCCCCACCCCCCATAATTGTACCACCCCCCATCATTGTACCATCCCCCACCATTGTACCATCCCCCCCCCCATCATTGTACCATCCCCCACCATTGTACCACCCCCCATCATTGTACCATCCCCCACCCCCCATCATTGTACCATCCCCCCCCATCATTGTACCATCCCCCACCCCCCATCATTGTACCATCCCCCATCATTGTACCATCCCCCACCCCCCATCATTGTACCATCCCCCACCCCCCATCATTGTACCATCCCCCACCCCCCATCATTGTACCATCCCCCACCCCCCATCATTGTACCATCCCCCACCCCCCATCATTGTACCACCCCCACCCCCCATAATTGTACCATCCCCCACCATTGTACCATCCCCCACCCCCCATCATTGTACCATCCCCCACCCCCCACCATTGTACCACCCCCCATCATTGTACCATCCCCCACCCCCCATCATTGTACCATCCCCCATCATTGTACCATCCCCCACCCCCCTTCATTGTACCATCCCCCACCCCCCATCATTGTACCATCCCCCACCCCCATCATTGTACCATCCCCCACCCCCCATCATTGTACCATCCCCCCCCCATCATTGTACCATCCCCCACCCCCCATCATTGTACCATCCCCCACCCCCCATCATTGTACCATCCCCCACCCCCCATCATTGTACCATCCCCCATCATTGTACCATCCCCCACCCCCCATCACTGTACCATCCCCCACCCCCCATCATTGTACCATCCCCCACCCCCCATCATTGTACCATCCCCCCCCCATCATTGTACCATCCCCCACCCCCCATCATTGTACCATCCCCCCCCATCATTGTACCATCCCCCACCCCCCATCATTGTACCATCCCCCACCCCCCATCATTGTACCACCCCCCACCCCCCATCATTGTACCATCCCCCACCCCCCATCATTGTACCATCCCCCACCCCCCATCATTGTACCATCCCCCCCCCATCATTGTACCATCCCCCACCCCCCATCATTGTACCATCCCCCACCCCCCATCATTGTACCACCCCCATCATTGTACCATCCCCCACCCCCCCATCATTGTACCATCCCCCACCCCCCATCATTGTACCATCCCCACCCCCCATCATTGTACCATCCCCCATCATTGTACCATCCCCCACCCCCCATCATTGTACCATCCCCCACCCCCCATCATTGTACCATCCCCCATCATTGTACCACCCCCACCCCCCATCATTGTACCATCCCCCATCCCCCATCATTGTACCATCCCCCACCCCCCATCATTGTACCATCCCCCACCCCCCATCATTGTACCATCCCCCACCCCCCATCATTGTACCATCCCCCACCCCCCATCATTGTACCATCCCCCACCCCCATCATTGTACCATCCCCCACCCCCCATCATTGTACCATCCCCCATCATTGTACCATCCCCCACCCCCCATCATTGTACCATCCCCCACCCCCCATCATTGTACCATCCCCCACCCCCCATCATTGTACCATCCCCACCCCCATCATTGTACCATCCCCCACCCCCCATCATTGTACCATCCCCCACCCCCATCACTGTACCATCCCCCACCCCCCATCATTGTACCATCCCCACCCCATCATTGTACCATCCCCCACCCCCCATCATTGTACCATCCCCCACCCCCCATCATTGTACCATCCCCCACCCCCCATCATTGTACCACCCCCCACCCCCCATCACTGTACCATCCCCCACCCCCCATCATTGTACCATCCCCCACCCCCCCATCATTGTACCACCCCCCACCCCCCATCACTGTACCATCCCCCACCCCCCATCATTGTACCATCCCCCACCCCCCATCATTGTACCATCCCCCACCCCCATCATTGTACCATCCCCCACCCCCCACCATTGTACCACCCCCCATCATTGTACCATCCCCCACCCCCCATCATTGTACCATCCCCCATCATTGTACCATCCCCCATCATTGTACCATCCCCCACCCCCCATCATTGTACCATCCCCCACCCCCCATCATTGTACCACCCCCCACCCCCCATCATTGTACCACCCCCCATCATTGTACCATCCCCCACCCCCCATCATTGTACCATTCCCCATCATTGTACCATCCCCCACCCCCCATCATTGTACCATCCCCCACCCCCCATCATTGTACCATTCCCCATCATTGTACCATCCCCCACCCCCCATCATTGTACCATCCCCCACCCCCCATCATTGTACCATCCCCCATCATTGTACCATCCCCCACCCCCATCATTGTACCATCCCCCACCCCCCATCATTGTACCATCCCCCATCATTGTACCATCCCCCACCATTGTACCATCCCCCATCATTGTACCATCCCCCATCATTGTACCATCCCCCACCCCCCATCATTGTACCATCCCCCACCCCCCATCATTGTACCATCCCCCACCATTGTACCATCCCCCACCCCCCATCATTGTACCATCCCCCACCCCCCATCATTGTACCATCCCCCACCCCCCATCATTGTACCATCCCCCACCCCCCATCATTGTACCATCCCCCATCATTGTACCACCCCCACCCCCCATCATTGTACCATCCCCCACCCCCCATCATTGTACCATCCCCCACCCTCCATCATTGTACCATCCCCCACCCCCCATCATTGTACCATCTCCCACCATTGTACCATCCCCCACCCCCCATCATTGTACCATCCCCCATCATTGTACCATCCCCCATCATTGTACCATCCCCCACCCCCCATCATTGTACCATCCCCCACCCCCCATCATTGTACCATCCCCCACCCCCCCATCATTGTACCATCCCCCACCCCCCATCATTGTACCACCCCCCACCCCCCATCATTGTACCATCCCCCACCCCCCATCATTGTACCATCCCCCACCCCCCATCATTGTACCATCCCCCACCCCCATCATTGTACCATCCCCCACCCCCCATCATTGTACCACCCCCCACCCCCCATCATTGTACCATCCCCCACCCCCCATCATTGTACCATCCCCCACCCCCATCATTGTACCATCCCCCACCCCCCATCATTGTACCATCCCCCACCCCCCATCATTGTACCATCCCCCATCCCCCATCATTGTACCATCCCCCACCCCCCATCATTGTACCATCCCCCACCCCCCATCATTGTACCATCCCCCACCCCCCATCATTGTACCATCCCCCACCCCCCATCATTGTACCATCCCCCACCCCCCATCATTGTACCATCCCCCACCCCCCATCATTGTACCATCCCCCACCATTGTACCATCCCCCACCCCCCATCATTGTACCATCCCCCACCATTGTACCATCCCCCACCCCCCATCATTGTACCACCCCCCACCCCCCATCATTGTACCATCCCCCACCCCCCATCATTGTACCATCCCCCACCCCCCATCATTGTACCATCCCCCACCCCCCATCATTGTACCATCCCCCACCCCCATCACTGTACCATCCCCCACCATTGTACCATCCCCCACCCCCCATCATTGTACCATCCCCCACCCCCCATCATTATACCATCCCCCACCCCCCATCATTGTACCACCCCCCATCATTATACCATCCCCCACCCCCCATCATTGTACCATCCCCCACCCCCCATCATTGTACCATCCCCCACCCCCATCATTGTACCATCCCCCACCCCCCATCATTGTACCATCCCCCATCATTGTACCATCCCCCACCCCCCATCATTGTACCACCCCCACCCCCCATCATTGTACCATCCCCCACCCCCCATCATTGTACCATCCCCCACCCCCCATCATTGTACCACCCCCCACCCCCCATCATTGTACCATCCCCCACCCCCCACCATTGTACCATCCCCCACCCCCCATCATTGTACCATCCCCCACCCCCCATCATTGTACCATCCCCCACCCCCCATCATTGTACCATCCCCCACCCCCATCATTGTACCATCCCCCCCCCATCATTGTACCATCCCCCACCCCCATCATTGTACCATCCCCCACCCCCATCATTGTACCATCCCCCACCCCCCATCATTGTACCATCCCCCACCCCCCATCATTGTACCATCCCCCACCCCCATCATTGTACCATCCCCCACCCCCCATCATTGTACCATCCCCCACCCCCCATCATTGTACCATCCCCCACCCCCCACCATTGTACCATCCCCCACCCCCCATCATTGTACCACCCCCCACCCCCCATCATTGTACCATCCCCCACCCCCCATCATTGTACCACCCCCCACCCCCCATCATTGTACCATCCCCCACCCCCTATCATTGTACCATCCCCCACCCCCCATCATTGTACCATCCCCCACCCCCCATCATTGTACCATCCCCCACCCCCCATCATTGTACCATCCCCCACCCCCCATCATTGTACCATCCCCCACCCCCCACCATTGTACCATCCCCCACCCCCCATCATTGTACCATCCCCCACCCCCCATCATTGTACCATCCCCCATCATTGTACCATCCCCCACCCCCCATCATTGTACCATCCCCCACCCCCATCATTGTACCATCCCCCACCCCCCATCATTGTACCATCCCCCATCCCCCATCATTGTACCATCCCCCACCCCCCATCATTGTACCATCCCCCACCCCCCATCATTGTACCATCCCCCACCCCCCATCATTGTACCACCCCCACCCCCATCATTGTACCATCCCCCACCCCCCATCATTGTACCATCCCCCACCCCCCATCATTGTACCATCCCCCACCCCCCATCATTGTACCATCCCCCACCCCCCATCATTGTACCATCCCCCACCCCCCATCATTGTACCATCCCCCACCCCCCATCATTGTACCATCCCCCACCCCCCATCATTGTACCACCCCCCACCCCCCATCATTGTACCATCCCCCACCCCCCATCATTGTACCATCCCCCATCATTGTACCATCCCCCACCCCCCATCATTGTACCACCCCCCATCATTGTACCATCCCCCACCCCCCATCATTGTACCATCCCCCACCCCCCATCATTGTACCATCCCCCATCATTGTACCATCCCCCACCCCCCATCATTGTACCATCCCCCACCCCCATCACTGTACCATCCCCCACCCCCCATCATTGTACCATCCCCCACCCCCCATCATTGTACCATCCCCCACCCCCCATCATTGTACCATCCCCCACCCCCTATCATTGTACCATCCCCCACCCCCCATCATTGTACCATCCCCCACCCCCCATCATTGTACCATCCCCCACCCCCCACCATTGTACCATCCCCCATCATTGTACCATCCCCCACCCCCCATCATTGTACCATCCCCCACCCCCCATCATTGTACCATCCCCCATCCCCCATCATTGTACCATCCCCCACCCCCCATCATTGTACCATCCCCCACCCCCCATCATTGTACCATCCCCCACCCCCCATCATTGTACCATCCCCCACCCCCCATCATTGTACCATCCCCCATCATTGTACCATCCCCCATCATTGTACCATCCCCCATCATTGTACCATCCCCCACCCCCCATCATTGTACCATCCCCCACCCCCCATCATTGTACCATCCCCCATCATTGTACCATCCCCCACCCCCCATCATTGTACCATCCCCCACCCCCCATCATTGTACCACCCCCCATCATTGTACCATCCCCCACCCCCCATCATTGTACCATCCCCCATCATTGTACCATCCCCCACCCCCCATCATTGTACCATCCCCCACCCCCCATCATTGTACCATCCCCCACCCCCCATCATTGTACCATCCCCCACCCCCCATCATTGTACCATCCCCCACCCCCATCACTGTACCATCCCCCACCCCCATCATTGTACCATCCCCCACCCCCCATCATTGTACCATCCCCCACCCCCATCATTGTACCATCCCCCACCATTGTACCATCCCCCACCCCCCATCATTGTACCATCCCCCACCCCCCATCATTATACCATCCCCCACCCCCCATCATTATACCATCCCCCACCCCCCATCATTATACCATCCCCCACCCCCCATCATTATACCATCCCCCACCCCCCATCATTGTACCATCCCCCACCCCCATCATTGTACCATCCCCCACCCCCCATCATTGTACCATCCCCCACCCCCCATCATTGTACCATCCCCCACCCCCCATCATTGTACCACCCCCCACCCCCCATCATTGTACCATCCCCCACCCCCCACCATTGTACCATCCCCCACCCCCCATCATTGTACCATCCCCCACCCCCCATCATTGTACCATCCCCCACCCCCCATCATTGTACCATCCCCCACCCCCCATCATTGTACCACCCCCCACCCCCCATCATTGTACCATCCCCCACCCCCCACCATTGTACCATCCCCCACCCCCCATCATTGTACCATCCCCCACCCCCCATCATTGTACCACCCCCCACCCCCCATCATTGTACCATCCCCCACCCCCCACCATTGTACCATCCCCCACCCCCCATCATTGTACCATCCCCCACCCCCCATCATTGTACCATCCCCCACCCCCCATCATTGTACCATCCCCCATCATTGTACCATCCCCCACCCCCATCATTGTACCATCCCCCACCCCCCATCATTGTACCATCCCCCACCCCCCATCATTGTACCATCCCCCACCCCCCATCATTGTACCATCCCCCACCCCCCACCATTGTACCATCCCCCACCCCCCATCATTGTACCATCCCCCACCCCCCATCATTGTACCATCCCCCACCCCCCATCATTGTACCATCCCCCACCCCCCATCATTGTACCATCCCCCATCATTGTACCATCCCCCATCATTGTACCACCCCCCACCCCCCATCATTGTACCATCCCCCACCCCCCATCATTGTACCATCCCCCACCCCCCATCATTGTACCATCCCCCACCCCCCATCATTGTACCATCCCCCACCCCCCATCATTGTACCATCCCCCACCCCCCATCATTGTACCATCCCCCACCCCCCATCATTGTACCATCCCCCACCCCCCATCATTGTACCATCCCCCACCCCCCATCATTGTACCATCCCCCACCCCCCATCATTGTACCATCCCCCACCCCCCATCATTGTACCATCCCCCACCCCCATCATTGTACCATCCCCCACCCCCCATCATTGTACCATCCCCCACCCCCCATCATTATACCATCCCCCACCCCCCATCATTGTACCATCCCCCACCCCCCATCATTGTACCATCCCCCACCCCCCATCATTGTACCATCCCCCACCCCCCATCATTGTACCATCCCCCACCCCCCATCATTGTACCATCCCCCACCATTGTACCATCCCCCACCCCCCATCATTGTACCATCCCCCACCCCCCATCATTGTACCATCCCCCACCCCCCATCATTGTACCATCCCCCACCCCCCATCATTGTACCATCCCCCATCATTGTACCATCCCCCACCCCCCATCATTGTACCATCCCCCACCCCCTATCATTGTACCATCCCCCACCCCCCATCATTGTACCATCCCCCACCCCCCATCATTGTACCATCCCCCACCCCCATCATTGTACCATCCCCCACCCCCCATCATTGTACCATCCCCCACCATTGTACCATCCCCCCATCATTGTACCATCCCCCACCCCCCATCATTGTACCATCCCCCACCCCCCATCATTGTACCATCCCCCATCATTGTACCATCCCCCACCCCCCATCATTGTACCATCCCCCATCCCCCATCATTGTACCATCCCCCACCCCCCATCATTGTACCATCCCCCACCCCCTATCATTGTACCATCCCCCACCCCCCTTCATTGTACCATCCCCCACCCCCCATCATTGTACCATCCCCCACCCCCCATCATTGTACCATCCCCCACCCCCCATCATTGTACCATCCCCCATCATTGTACCATCCCCCACCCCCCATCATTGTACCATCCCCCACCATTGTACCATCCCCCACCCCCCATCATTGTACCATCCCCCACCCCCCATCATTGTACCATCCCCCACCCCCCATCATTGTACCATCCCCCACCCCCCATCATTGTACCATCCCCCATCATTGTACCATCCCCCACCCCCATCATTGTACCATCCCCCACCCCCCATCATTGTACCATCCCCCATCCCCCATCATTGTACCATCCCCCACCCCCCATCATTGTACCATCCCCCACCCCCCATCATTGTACCATCCCCCACCCCCCTTCATTGTACCATCCCCCACCCCCCATCATTGTACCATCCCCCACCCCCCATCATTGTACCATCCCCCACCCCCCATCATTGTACCATCCCCCATCCCCCATCATTGTACCATCCCCCACCCCCCATCATTGTACCATCCCCCACCCCCCATCATTGTACCATCCCCCACCCCCCATCATTGTACCATCCCCCACCCCCATCATTGTACCATCCCCCACCCCCCATCATTGTACCATCCCCCATCCCCCATCATTGTACCATCCCCCACCCCCCATCATTGTACCATCCCCCACCCCCCATCATTGTACCATCCCCCACCCCCCATCATTGTACCATCCCCCACCCCCATCATTGTACCATCCCCCACCCCCCATCATTGTACCATCCCCCACCCCCCATCATTGTACCATCCCCCACCATTGTACCATCCCCCACCCCCCATCATTGTACCATCCCCCACCCCCCATCATTGTACCATCCCCCACCCCCCATCATTGTACCATCCCCCACCCCCCATCATTGTACCATCCCCCATCATTGTACCATCCCCCACCCCCCATCATTGTACCATCCCCCACCCCCCATCATTGTACCATCCCCCACCCCCCATCATTGTACCATCCCCCACCCCCCATCATTGTACCATCCCCCACCCCCCATCATTGTACCATCCCCCACCCCCATCATTGTACCACCCCCCACCCCCCATCATTGTACCATCCCCCACCCCCCATCATTGTACCATCCCCCATCATTGTACCATCCCCCACCCCCCATCATTGTACCATCCCCCACCCCCTATCATTGTACCATCCCCCATCATTGTACCATCCCCCACCCCCATCATTGTACCATCCCCCACCCCCCATCATTGTACCATCCCCCACCCCCCATCATTGTACCATCCCCCACCCCCCACCATTGTACCATCCCCCACCCCCCATCATTGTACCATCCCCCACCCCCTATCATTGTACCATCCCCCACCCCCCTTCATTGTACCATCCCCCACCCCCCATCATTGTACCATCCCCCACCCCCCATCATTGTACCATCCCCCACCATTGTACCATCCCCCACCCCCCATCATTGTACCATCCCCCACCCCCCATCATTGTACCATCCCCCACCCCCCATCATTGTACCATCCCCCACCCCCCATCATTGTACCATCCCCCACCCCCCATCATTGTACCATCCCCCACCCCCCATCATTGTACCATCCCCCATCATTGTACCATCCCCCACCCCCATCATTGTACCATCCCCCACCCCCCATCATTGTACCATCCCCCATCCCCCATCATTGTACCATCCCCCACCCCCCATCATTGTACCATCCCCCATCCCCCATCATTGTACCATCCCCCACCCCCCATCATTGTACCATCCCCCACCCCCCATCATTGTACCATCCCCCACCCCCCATCATTGTACCATCCCCCACCCCCATCATTGTACCATCCCCCACCCCCCATCATTGTACCATCCCCCATCATTGTACCATCCCCCACCCCCCATCATTGTACCATCCCCCATCCCCCATCATTGTACCATCCCCCACCCCCCATCATTGTACCATCCCCCACCCCCCATCATTGTACCATCCCCCACCCCCCATCATTGTACCATCCCCCACCCCCCATCATTGTACCATCCCCCACCCCCCATCATTGTACCATCCCCCACCCCCTATCATTGTACCATCCCCCACCCCTCATCATTGTACCATCCCCCACCCCCATCATTGTACCATCCCCCACCCCCATCATTGTACCATCCCCCACCCCCCATCATTGTACCATCCCCCACCCCCCATCATTGTACCATCCCCCACCCCCATCATTGTACCATCCCCCTTCATTGTACCATCCCCCATCATTGTACCATCCCCCACCCCCCATCATTGTACCATCCCCCATCATTGTACCATCCCCCACCCCCCATCATTGTACCATCCCCCACCCCCATCATTGTACCATCCCCCATCATTGTACCATCCCCCACCCCCCATCATTGTACCATCCCCCACCATTGTACCATCCCCCACCCCCCATCATTGTACCATCCCCCATCATTGTACCATCCCCCATCATTGTACCATCCCCCACCCCCCATCATTGTACCATCCCCCACCATTGTACCATCCCCCACCCCCCATCATTGTACCACCCCCCATCATTGTACCATCCCCCACCCCCTATCATTGTACCATCCCCCACCCCCCATCATTGTACCATCCCCCACCCCCCATCATTGTACCATCCCCCACCCCCCATCATTGTACCATCCCCCACCCCCCATCATTGTACCATCCCCCACCCCCCATCATTATACCATCCCCCACCCCCCATCATTATACCATCCCCCACCCCCCATCATTGTACCATCCCCCACCCCCATCATTGTACCATCCCCCACCCCCCATCATTGTACCATCCCCCACCCCCTATCATTGTACCATCCCCCACCCCCCATCATTGTACCATCCCCCACCCCCCATCATTGTACCATCCCCCACCCCCCATCATTGTACCATCCCCCACCCCCCATCATTGTACCACCCCCCACCCCCCATCATTGTACCATCCCCCACCCCCCATCATTGTACCATCCCCCACCCCCCATCATTGTACCATCCCCCATCATTGTACCACCCCCCACCCCCCATCATTGTACCATCCCCCACCCCCCATCATTGTACCATCCCCCACCCCCCATCATTGTACCATCCCCCACCCCCCATCATTGTACCATCCCCCACCCCCCATCATTGTACCATCCCCCATCATTGTACCATCCCCCACCCCCCATCATTGTACCATCCCCCACCATTGTACCATCCCCCACCCCCCATCATTGTACCATCCCCCACCATTGTACCATCCCCCACCCCCCATCATTGTACCATCCCCCACCCCCCATCATTGTACCATCCCCCACCCCCCATCATTGTACCATCCCCCATCATTGTACCATCCCCCACCCCCCATCATTGTACCACCCCCCATCATTGTACCATCCCCCACCCCCTATCATTGTACCATCCCCCACCCCCCATCATTGTACCATCCCCCACCCCCCACCCCCATCATTATACCCCATCCCCCACCATTGTACCATCCCCACCCCCCATCATTGTACCATCCCCCACCCCACCATCATTATACCATCCCCCACCCCCCAAGCATTGTACCATCCCCCACCCCCCATCATTGTACCATCCCCCACCCCCCATCATTGTACCATCCCCCACCCCCCATCATTGTACCATCCCCCACCCCCCATCATTGTACACCACCCCCATCATTGGTACCATCCCCCACCCCCATCATTGTACCATCCCCCACCCCCCATCATTGTACCATCCCCCACCCCCCATCATGTACCATCCCCCACCCCCCATCATTGTACCATCCCCCACCCCCCATCATTGTACCACCCCCACCCCCCATCATTGTACCATCCCCCACCCCCCATCATTGTACCATCCCCACCCCCCATCATTGTACCATCCCCCACCCCCCATCATTGTACCATCCCCCACCCCCCCATCATTGTACCATCCCCCACCCCCATCATTGTACCATCCCCCACCCCCATCATTGTACCATCCCCCATCATTGTACCATCCCCCACCCCCCATCATTGTACCATCCCATTGTACCATCCCCCACCCCCCATCATTGTACCATCCCCCATCATTGTACCATCCCCCCACCCCCATCATTGTACCATCCCCCACCCCCCATCATTGTACCATCCCCCCATCATTGTACCATCCCCATCATTGTACCATCCCCCACCCCCCATCATTGGTACCATCCCCCACCCCCCATCATTGTACCATCCCCCATCATTGTACCATCCCCCACCCCCCATCATTGGTACCACCCCCCACCCCCACATTGTACCATCCCCCACCCCCCATCATTGTACCATCCCCCACCCCCCATCATTGTACCATCCCCCACCCCCATCATTGTACCATCCCCCACCCCCATCATTGTACCATCCCCCACCCCCCATCATTGTACCATCCCCCACCCCCATCATTGTACCATCCCCCACCATTGTACCATCCCCCACCCCCCATCATTGTACCATCCCCCACCCCCAGTCATGTACCATCCCCCATCATTGTACCATCCCCCATCATTGTACCACCCCCACCCCCCATCATTGTACCATCCCCCACCCCCATCATTGTACCATCCCCCACCATTGTACCATCCCCCACCCCCCATCATTGTACCATCCCCCCACCATTGTACCATCCCCCACCCCCATCATTGTACCATCCCCCACCCCCCATCATTGTACCATCCCCCACCCCCCATCATTGTACCACCCCCCATCATTGTACCTCCCCCACCCCCTATCATTGTACCATCCCCCACCCCCCATCATTGTACCATCCCCCACCCCCCATCATTGTACCATCCCCCACCCCCCATCATTGTACCATCCCCCATCATTGTACCATCCCCCACCCCCCATCATTGTACCATCCCCCACCCCCATCATTGTACCATCCCCATCCCCCATCATTGTACCATCCCCCATCCCCCATCATTGTACCATCCCCCACCCCCCATCATTGTACCATCCCCCACCCCCCATCATTGTACCATCCCCCACCCCCCATCATTGTACCACCCCCCATCATTGTACCATCCCCCACCCCCTATCATTGTACCATCCCCCACCCCCCATCATTGTACCATCCCCCACCCCCCATCATTGTACCATCCCCACCCCCCATCATTGTACCATCCCCCCATCATTGTACCATCCCCCACCCCCCATCATTGTACCATCCCCCACCCCCATCATTGTACCATCCCCCATCCCCCATCATTGTACCATCCCCCATCCCCCATCATTGTACCATCCCCCACCCCCCATCATTGTACCATCCCCCACCCCCCATCATTGTACCATCCCCCACCCCCTATCATTGTACCATCCCCCACCCCCCTTCATTGTACCATCCCCCACCCCCCATCATTGTACCATTCCCCACCCCCCTTCATTGTACCATCCCCCACCCCCCATCATTGTACCATCCCCCACCCCCCATCATTGTACCATCCCCCACCCCCCATCATTGTACCATCCCCCACCATTGTACCATCCCCCACCCCCATCATTATCCATCCCCCACCATTGTACCATCCCCCACCCCCCATCATTGTACCATCCCCCACCCCCCATCATTGTACCATCCCCCATCCCCCATCATTGTACCACCCCCACCCCCATCATTGTACCATCCCCCACCCCCCATCATTGTACCATCCCCCCACCCCCTATCATTGTACCATCCCCCACCCCCATCATTGTACCACCCCCCATCATTGTACCATCCCCCACCCCCTATCATTGTACCATCCCCCCACCCCCCATCATTGTACCATCCCCCACCCCCCATCATTGTACCTCCCCCATCCCCCATCATTGTACCATCCCCCCACCCCCATCATTGTACCATCCCCCACCCCCCATCATTGTACCATCCCCCCACCCCCTATCATTGTACATCCCCCACCCCCTTCATTGTACCATCCCCCACCCCCCATCATTGTACCATCCCCCACCCCCCTTCATTGTACCTCCCCCACCCCCATCATTGTACCATCCCCCACCCCCCATCATTGTACCATCCCCCACCATTGTACCATCCCCCACCCCCATCATTGTACCATCCCCCATCCCCCATCATTGTACCATCCCCCACCCCCCATCATTGTACCATCCCCCACCCCCCATCATTGTACCATCCCCCATCATTGTACCATCCCCCACCCCCCATCATTGTACCACCCCCCATCATTGTACCATCCCCCCACCCCCCATCATTGTACCATCCCCCATCATTGTACCATCCCCCACCCCCCATCATTGTACCATCCCCCACCCCCTATCATTGTACCATCCCCCACCCCCCATCATTGTACCATCCCCCATCCCCATCATTGTACCATCCCCCACCCCCATCATTGTACCATCCCCCACCCCCCATCATTGTACCATCCCCCACCCCCTATCATTGTACCATCCCCCACCCCCCATCATTGTACCATCCCCCACCCCCCATCATTGTACCACCCCCCACCCCCCATCATTGTACCACCCCCCATCATTGTACCATCCCCCACCCCCCATCATTGTACCATCCCCCACCCCCCATCATTGTACCATCCCCACCATTGTACCATCCCCCACCCCCCATCATTGTACCATCCCCCACCCCCCATCATTGTACCATCCCCCACCATTGTACCATCCCCCACCCCCCATCATTGTACCATCCCCCATCCCCCATCATTGTACCATCCCCCACCCCCCATCATTGTACCATCCCCACCCCCCATCATTGTACCATCCCCCATCCCCCATCATTGTACCATCCCCCACCATTGTACCATCCCCCACCCCCCATCATTGGTATCCATCCCCCATCATTGTACCATCCCCCATCATTGTACCATCCCCCACCCCCCATCATTGTACCATCCCCCACCCCCCATCATTGTACCATCCCCCACCCCCCATCATTGTACCATCCCCACCCCCCACCATTGTACCATCCCCCACCCCCCATCATTGTACCATCCCCCACCCCCCATCATTGTACCATCCCCCACCCCCCATCATTGTAACCACCCCCCATCATTGTACCACCCCCACCCCCCATCATTGTACCATCCCCCACCCCCCATCATTGTACCATCCCCCACCCCCTATCATTGTACCATCCCCCACCCCCCATCATTGTACCATCCCCCACCCCCCATCATTGTACCATCCCCACCCCCCATCATTGTACCATCCCCCACCCCCTATCATTGTACCATCCCCCACCCCCCTTCATTGTACCATCCCCCACCCCCCATCATTGTACCATCCCCCACCCCCCTTCATTGTACCATCCCCCACCCCCATCATTGTACCATCCCCCACCCCCCATCATTGTACCATCCCCCACCATTGTACCATCCCCCACCCCCATCATTGTACCATCCCCCATCCCCCATCATTGTACCATCCCCCACCCCCCATCATTGTACCATCCCCCACCCCCCATCATTGTACCATCCCCCATCCCCCATCATTGTACCATCCCCACCCCCCATCATTGTACCACCCCCCATCATTGTACCATCCCCCACCCCCCATCATTGTACCATCCCCCATCATTGTACCATCCCCCACCCCCCATCATTGTACCATCCCCCACCCCCTATCATTGTACCATCCCCCACCCCCCATCATTGTACCATCCCCCATCCCCATCATTGTACCATCCCCCACCCCCATCATTGTACCATCCCCCACCCCCATCATTGTACCATCCCCCACCCCCCATCATTGTACCATCCCCCACCCCCCATCATTGTACCATCCCCCACCCCCCATCATTGTACCATCCCCCACCCCCATCATTGTACCACCCCCCATCATTGTACCATCCCCCACCCCCCATCATTGTACCATCCCCCACCCCCCATCATTGTACCATCCCCCACCATTGTACCATCCCCCACCCCCCATCATTGTACCATCCCCCATCCCCCATCATTGTACCATCCCCCACCCCCCATCATTGTACCATCCCCCACCCCCCATCACCCCCTCATTGAGTACCATCCCCCACCCCCATCATTGTACATCCCCACCCCCAGCGCATCCAATTGTACCATCCCCATCCCCCATCATTGTACCATCCCCCATCATTGTACCATCCCCCATCATTGTACCATCCCCCACCCCCCATCATTGTACCATCCCCCACCCCCCATCATTGTACCCATCCCCATCATTGTACACCCCCCATCATTGTACCATCCCCCACCCCCCACCATTGTACCATCCCCCACCCCCATCATTGTACCACCCCCACCCCCATCATTGTACCATCCCCCACCCCCCATCATTGTACCATCCCCCACCCCCCATCATTGTACCACCCCCCATCATTGTACCCCCACCCCCCATCATTGTACCATCCCCCACCCCCCATCATTGTACCATCCCCCACCCCCATCATTGTACCATCCCCCACCCCCCATCATTGTACCATCCCCCACCCCCCATCATTGTACCATCCCCCACCCCCATCATTGTACCATCCCCCACCCCCACTTGTACCATCCCCCCACCCCCCATCATTGTACCATCCCCCACTCCCCATCATTGTACCATCCCCCACCCCCCATCATTGTACCATCCCCCACCCCCCATCATTGTACCACCCCCACCCCCATCATTGTACCATCCCCCACCCCCCATCATTGTACCATCCCCCACCCCCATCATTGTACCATCCCCCACCCCCCATCATTGTACCATCCCCCACCCCCTATCATTGTACCATCCCCCACCCCCCATCATTGTACCATCCCCCACCCCCTATCATTGTACCATCCCCCACCCCCCATCATTGTACCATCCCCCACCCCCCATCATTGTACCATCCCCCACCCCCCATCATTGTACCATCCCCCACCATTGTACCATCCCCCACCCCCCATCATTGTACCATCCCCCATCCCCCATCATTGTACCATCCCCCACCCCCCATCATTGTACCATCCCCCACCCCCCATCATTGTACCACCCCCACCCCCCATCATTGTACCATCCCCCACCCCCCATCATTGTACCATCCCCCACCCCCCATCATTGTACCACCCCCACCCCCCATCATTGTACCATCCCCCACCCCCCATCATTGTACCATCCCCCACCCCCTATCATTGTACCATCCCCCACCCCCCATCATTGTACCATCCCCCACCCCCCATCATTGTACCATCCCCCACCCCCCATCATTGTACCATCCCCACCCCCATCATTGTACCATCCCCCACCCCCATCATTGTACCATCCCCCACCCCCCACCATTGTACCATCCCCCACCCCCCATCATTGTACCATCCCCCACCCCCCATCATTGTACCATCCCCCATCATTGTACCATCCCCCACCCCCCATCATTGTACCATCCCCCATCATTGTACCACCCCCACCCCCCATCATTGTACCATCCCCCATCATTGTACCATCCCCCACCCCCCATCATTGTACCATCCCCCATCATTGTACCATCCCCCACCCCCCATCATTGTACCATCCCCCACCCCCCATCATTGTACCATCCCCCACCCCCCATCATTGTACCATCCCCCACCCCCCATCATTGTACCATCCCCCACCCCCCATAATTGTACCATCCCCCACCCCCCATCATTGTACCACCCCCACCCCCCATCATTGTACCACCCCCCATCATTGTACCACCCCCACCCCCCATCATTGTACCATCCCCCATAATTGTACCACCCCCCATCATTGTACCATCCCCCATCATTGTACCATCCCCCATCATTGTACCATCCCCCACCCCCCATCATTGTACCATCCCCACCCCCCATCATTGTACCACCCCCAATCATTGTACCATCCCCCACCCCCATCATTGTACCATCCCCCGCCCCCCATCATTGTACCACCCCCCACCCCCCATAATTGTACCACCCCCCATCATTGTACCATCCCCCACCCCCCATCATTGTACCACCCCCCATCATTGTACCACCCCCCATCATTGTACCATCCCCCATCATTGTACCATCCCCCACCCCCCATCATTGTACCATCCCCCACCCCCCATCGTTGTACAATCCGTTTGGGTTTGGGGAACCTCTGGGGGGATCCTGGTTTGAGTTGGGGGTGTTCTGGTTTGGGTTTGGGGGACGTCTGGGGGGGTCCTGGTTGGAGTTGGGGGTGTGCAGTGTAGTGGTCAGGATAGTGGACGGTATAGTATAGTGGTCAGTGTAGTGGACAGTATAGTATAGTGGTCAGTGTAGTGGACAGTATAGTGTAGTGGACAGTATAGTGTAGTGGTCAGTGTAGTGGACAGTATAGTATAGTGGTCAGTGTAGTGGACAGTATAGTGTAGTGGACAGTATAGTGTAGTGGTCAGTGTAGTGGACGGTATAGTGTAGTGGACAGTATAGTGTAGTGGTCAGTGTAGTGGACAGTATAGTGTAGTGGTCAGTGTAGTGGACAGTATAGTATAGTGGTCAGTGTAGTGGACAGTATAGTGTAGTGGACAGTATAGTGTAGTGGACAGTATAGTGTAGTGGTCAGTATAGTATAGTGGTCAGTGTAGAGGACAGTATAGTGTAATGGTCAGTGTAGTGGACAGTATAGTGTAGTGATCAGTGTAGTGGACAGTATAGTGTAGTGGTCAGTGTAGTGGACAGTATAGTGTAGTGGTCAGTATAGTATAGTGGTCAGTGTAGTGGACAGTATAGTGTAGTGGTCAGTGTAGTGGACAGTATAGTGTAGTGGTCAGTATAGTATAGTGGTCAGTGTAGTGGACAGTATAGTGTAGTGGTCAGTGTAGTGGTCAGTGTAGTGGTCAGGATAGTGGACGGAATAGTGGTCAGTGTAGTGGACAGTATAGTGTAGTGGTTAGTGTAGTGGACAGTATAGTGTAGTGGTCAGTGTAGTGGACAGTATAGTGTAGTGGACAGTATAGTGTAGTGGTTAGTGTAGTGGACAGTATAGTGTAGTGATCAGTGTAGTGGACAGTATAGTATAGTGGTCAGTGTAGTGGACAGTATAGTGTAGTGGTCAGTGTAGTGGACGGTATAGTGTAGTGGACGGTATAGTGTAGTGGACGGTATAGTGTAGTGGACGGTATAGTGTAGTGGACGGTATAGTGTAGTGGTCAGTGTAGTGGACAGTATAGTGTAGTGGTCAGTGTAGTGGACAGTATAGTGTAGTGGTCAGTGTAGTGGACAGTATAGTGTAGTGGACAGTATAGTATAGTGGACGGTATAGTGTAGTGGACGGTATAGTGTAGTGGACGGTATAGTATAGTGGACAGTATAGTATAGTGTAGTGGACGGTATAGTGTAGTGGACGGTATAGTGTAGTGGACGGTATAGTGTAGTGGACGGTATAGTATAGTGGACAGTATAGTATAGTGTAGTGGACGGTATAGTGTAGTGGACGGTATAGTGTAGTGGACGGTATAGTGTAGTGGACGGTATAGTGTAGTGGACGGTATAGTGTAGTGGACGGTATAGTATAGTGGACAGTATAGTATAGTGTAGTGGACGGTATAGTGTAGTGGACGGTATAGTGTAGTGTAGTGATGGCCGAACGGTTCGCCCGGCGGTCGTTTCGCGGCGAATTTCCGACTTTCGCCGTCCGCGGGTTCGAACGCCTTTTTCCGTCGTTCGCCCCGGCGGACTTACGTGTTTAATGTATACAAGAACTTTAACCTTTCGTGACACGTTTATCATGTGTTACAGGACAACCAATTGAGACATGACAGCTCATGGACACTTGGACATTCCCCCTAACCTATAAATACACCCGATCCGGTGGCCATTTTACATTCTTTCTTCTGTCACTGTAGGGAAAGGATCCTGTGTGGAGTAGGGACAGAGAAAACGCTAGCTATTTGGTACACAAAAGTTCTTTTCAGGACTGGTATAGGTGTTAGGTCAGCAGCCTGAGTTTCTTTTGTCAGTTTAGATAAAGGGACAGAGCGCTGTATGCTGCTATTTTAGGGACAGCTCAGCCAGATTAGTCTTTCTTCATCATCATCATCATCATCATCATTAGCTGTTACTATCAGGTCCACAAAAGAGCTGTTCCAGCTAATCGTTCCAGCCTACTCTTTTTTGCCAATTTGTATAGGGACAGGCAGGAAGCAGTGTGTCAGGCAGTGAGGATAATTTTAAAGACTTGCTGTTACTATTAGTTCCACAAAGGTTCTTTTCAGGACTGGTATCAGTGGTACGGTAATAGGCTTGTACACGTATAATATTCTTTCTTCCAAATATAGAAAGAATATTATACTTGACTGCTGCCCTTCTGCTGCAGTCTGCTAATCATTCACAACTCACTTGTTCCACAAAGCTCTTTATCAGGACTGGTAACTTGGTCTGTCTAGGGTGCTACGGTACATAGGCTTGGGTGCGGTACAGTCTGCTGTTCTGTAAGGACCGCTATCGGTCCACAATACATAGGGTTGCCGTGCACTACTGCTGACCGCTGCCCTATACTGCAGCAGTCCTTCATTGGTATAGGGACTGACGTACAGTCTGCTAATCACTAACACACAACCTGCTTGGTCCACAAAAGTTCTTATAAGGACTGGTAACTTGGTATAGGGTGCTACGGTACATAGGCCTGAGTGCGTTACAGTCTGCTGTTCTGTAAGGACCGCTATCGGTCCACAATACATAGGGTTGCCGTGCACTACTGCTGACCGCTGCCCTATACTGCAGCAGTCCTTCAGCGGTATAGGGACTGACGCACAGTCTGCTAAACACTAACACACAACCTGCTTGGTCCACAAAAGTTTTTATAAGGACTGGTAACTTGGTATAGGGTGCTACGGTACATAGGCCTGAGTGCAGTACAGTCTGCTGTTCTGTAAGGACCGCTATCGGTCCACAATACATAGGGTTGCCGTGCACTACTGCTGACCGCTGCCCTATACTGCAGCAGTCCTTCATTGGTATAGGGACTGACGTACAGTCTGCTAATCACTAACACACAACCTGCTTGGTCCACAAAAGTTCTTATAAGGACTGGTAACTTGGTATAGGGTGCTACGGTACATAGGCCTGAGTGCGTTACAGTCTGCTGTTCTGTAAGGACCGCTATCGGTCCACAATACATAGGGTTGACGTGCACCACTGCTGACCGCTGCCCTATACTGCAGCAGTCCTTCAGCGGTATAGGGACTGACGTACAGTCTGCTAAACACTAATACACAACCTGCTTGGTCCACAAAAGTTCTTATAAGGACTGGTAACTTGGTATAGGGTGCTACGGTACATAGGCTTGAGTGCGGTACAGTCTGCTGTTCTGTAAGGACCGCTATCGGTCCACAATAGATAGGGTTGACGTGCACCACTGCTGACCGCTGCCCTATACTGCAGCAGTCCTTCAGCGGTATAGGGACTGACGCACAGTCTGCTAAACACTAACACACAACCTGCTTGGTCCACAAAAGTTTTTATAAGGACTGGTAACTTGGTATAGGGTGCTACGGTACATAGGCCTGAGTGCGTTACAGTCTGCTGTTCTGTAAGGACCGCTATCGGTCCACAATACATAGGGTTGCCGTGCACTACTGCTGACCGCTGCCCTATACTGCAGCAGTCCTTCATTGGTATAGGGACTGACGTACAGTCTGCTAATCACTAACACACAACCTGCTTGGTCCACAAAAGTTCTTATAAGGACTGGTAACTTGGTATAGGGTGCTACGGTACATAGGCCTGAGTGCGTTACAGTCTGCTGTTCTGTAAGGACCGCTATCGGTCCACAATACATAGGGTTGACGTGCACCACTGCTGACCGCTGCCCTATACTGCAGCAGTCCTTCAGCGGTATAGGGACTGACGTACAGTCTGCTAAACACTAATACACAACCTGCTTGGTCCACAAAAGTTCTTATAAGGACTGGTAACTTGGTATAGGGTGCTACGGTACATAGGCTTGAGTGCGGTACAGTCTGCTGTTCTGTAAGGACCGCTATCGGTCCACAATACATAGGGTTGCCGTGCACTACTGCTGACCGCTGCCCTATACTGCAGCAGTCCTTCATTGGTATAGGGACTGACGTACAGTCTGCTAATCACTAACACACAACCTGCTTGTTCCACAAAAGTTCTTATAAGGACTGGTAACTTGGTATAGGGTGCTACGGTACATAGGCTTGAGTGCGGTACAGTCTGCTGTTCTGTAAGGACCGCTATCGGTCCACAATAGATAGGGTTGACGTGCACCACTGCTGACCGCTGCCCTATACTGCAGCAGTCCTTCAGCGGTATAGGGACTGACGTACAGTCTGCTAAACACTAATACACAACCTGCTTGGTCCACAAAAGTTCTTATAAGGACTGGTAACTTGGTATAGGGTGCTACGGTACATAGGCTTGAGTGCGGTACAGTCTGCTGTTCTGTAAGGACCGCTATCGGTCCACAATAGATAGGGTTGACGTGCACCACTGCTGACCGCTGCCCTATACTGCAGCAGTCCTTCAGCGGTATAGGGACTGACGTACAGTCTGCTAAACACTAATACACAACCTGCTTGGTCCACAAAAGTTCTTATAAGGACTGGTAACTTGGTATAGGGTGCTACGGTACATAGGCTTGAGTGCGGTACAGTCTGCTGTTCTGTAAGGACCGCTATAGGTCCACAATAGATAGGGTTGACGTGCACCACTGCTGACCGCTCACCTATACTGCAGCAGTCCTTCAGCGGTATAGGGACTAAGAGTTTTGTCACAGGGTCATTTAAAAAATGACATGCAGAGGAAGAGGCAGGCCCTTCCGCAGGGGTGGTAGGGGTAGGGCAGGAGCAACAGGCTTGAGCCAAAGTGGGAAGTTGCAGAAGGTGCGTTCAATTACTTTAAAGGATGCACCAGACTTGGTTGAGTGGCTCGCTCAGCCTTACTCTTCTGCACCCTCCTCATCCTCTCGATCTGCACCCTCTTCTTCACTCTCTGCTATGTGCACCCCCAAAGACACTACCACCAACAACACGACCACCACCACCACCACCACCACATACCTTCCGCTTGAGTCACTGGAATTATTTTCCGATCCATATCAAGAGGACATTTCTGATGCGCAGCCACTCTTGGTATTGGATCAGGAAGAGGAGGTAGCAACAAGCGCTACTCAGCAGTCTGACGCCAGTACCCAGATCAGCCCAAGGAGGAGGTTGGTCCCCGGTGTTGCTGCCTACTCTACTTATAGCGGTGGGGAAGGTGACGTTGATGATGACGTGTCTAGTGATGTCACGTGGGTGCCCACAAGAGAGGAAGAGGAGGGGAGTTCAGAGGGAGATATGGACCAGCAGATAGGGAGGAGAAGCAGCAATGACTTACATTGCACAGCAGGGACAAAGCAGACTGCAAATGTATCAGGAGCGAGTCATCGACCATGTACGGTCACATCTGGCGCTCCCAGGACACCGGCACATGGCTCCGCAGTGTGGGCTTTTTTTAACGTGTCCGCTGCTGACAATAGCGTTGCCATCTGCAATCTTTGCAGTCAACGCGTTAGTCGCGGTAAGCCCAATACTCACCTAGGGACGACCGCCTTAAGAAGGCACATGAGCAGCCATCACCGAGCCCAGTGGGAGCAACGGAACACACAAAGCCACACTGCAGGCTCTCACCGTCCAGCCTCGTCTTCTACTTCTCCTTCTCCTCTCTCCTCACAATTGTCCTCCACTCCACCTTCCATCACGCCAAGCTCACATTTTTCTGCAAAAAGGCAGGCTTCCGTGGGCCTAATGTTTGAGCGTAAAAAAATGATGACGCCGGATAACCCTCTTGCCCAACGGTTGGCGGCTGGCTTGTCAGAACTCATAGCCCGCCAACTACTGCCATATAAACTGGTGGACTCGGAGGCCTTTCGCAAATTTGTGGCCATTGGAACACCACAATGGAAGGTCCCAGGAAGGAAGTATTTCTCAGAGAAGGGCATCCCAGAGCTATATGGCCATGTTCAGCGGCAAGTGAATGTATCTCTGGCACACAGTGTCGGTGCCAAGATACATCTGACCACAGACACGTGGTCTAGCAAACACGGGCAGGGAAGGTATATCAGTTTTACTGCCCACTGGGTGAACCTTCTGACGGCCGTCAAGCATGTAACCCGTGGCACCCGTGTAGATTTGGTTTTACCGCCACGGATTGCATGCAGGCCTGACTCTTCTTCTCCTCCTCCTACTCCATCCTCCTCCCTCTCCTCCTCAGCTGCCTCCTCCTTTTCCGCTGCTAGCGTCTCTTCCACTGCACCGCCCAAGCTCCCCAGAACCTATTCCACATGCCAGGTGAGACGTTGCCATGCCGTGCTGCGTCTGTTGTGCCTGGAAGCAAAGAGCCACACTGGCCCGGCACTCCTTTCAGCTTTGCGTTCACAGGCAGATGAGTGGCTAACAC
This sequence comes from Lithobates pipiens, assembly GCF_037356315.1. Lineage (NCBI taxonomy): Eukaryota > Metazoa > Chordata > Amphibia > Anura > Ranidae > Lithobates > Lithobates pipiens. Next base: position 598,907,313 of record NW_027507764.1, on the reverse strand, counting down.
CGCTCAATTTGACAGTTGGTAAAGTGGTGTGTGACAACGGTGCCAATCTGCTTAGCGCATTGAAACAGGGCAAAATCACGCACGTGCCGTGCATGGCACACGTCTTAAACTTGGTCGTGCAGCGATTCCTTGTCAAATACCCTGGGGTCCAGGACATCTTGCGGCAGGCAAGGAAAATCTCGGCCCATTTCAGAAGATCTTACACGGCCATGGCTCGCCTTGCTGACATTCAGCGGCGACACCATCTGCCGGTCAGACGTCTTATTTGCGATTGCCCGACGCGATGGAACTCAACCTTCTATATGCTTGATAGGCTGCTCCAGCAGAAACGTGCAGTTAACGTCTACCTGTATGAACTCTGCGAAAGAAACGGTTCTGGGGAGCTGGGTTTTTTTTCACCGCGCCAGTGGCTGCTCATGCGCGACACATGCAGACTTCTGCGGCCATTTGAGGAGATCACCAAACTGGTCAGTCGCAGCCATGGCGCCATCAGTGACATGGTACCTTATGCCTTCTTTCTGGAGCGTGCATTGCGTCGTGTCATTGATCAGGCTGTGGAGGAGCAGGAGCGGGAAGATGAGGAAGTCGCAATGCTGGATGAATTCCCAGGGGGGGCTACTCTATCTGAGACAAGTCAACAACAGGAGTCTGATGAGGAGTCAGAGGAGGATGGTGCCGGGGCGGATGAGCAGGAGCAAGAAGAGCATGCTTTAAACCTTTCTGGGATCCCTGTTGTGCGAGGATGGGGAGAGGAGAATGAAGAGGACGACATTATCCTGGATGATGAGCAGGAGCCAGGCCACCACACCGCTTCCACTTTAGTGCAAATGGGGGCCTTCATGCTCCAGTGTTTTAATAGGGACCCCCGTATAAAAAGCATGAGGGTCAAGGACCAGTACTGGGTGGCAACGTACTTAGACCCCCGGTACAAACACAAAATGGCGGAAATGTTACCGCCGTCGCAGAGGGCTGTCAGAATGCAGCACTTCCAGGCCTTGCTTCGAGAAATGCTGCATTCTGCTTTTGCGTGCGCTGGCAGAGGAGCAATTCCCACTCCCAGAGAAGGATTTGCGGGTACCAATCCAACAGCGCCTGCAAGAAGAGGCCGGTTTGAAGATGTGTTGGTGACTTCGGATATGAGGTCATTCTTTCAGCCGACCCATCGACAGGTGTCATCCGGATCCAGCATCAGGGAACGCCTAGACCGTCAGGTGTCCGACTACATTGGGTTAACGGCCGATGTGGACGCTCTGAGGAGTGATGAACCCCTAGACTACTGGGTGGGCAGGCTTGACCTCTGGCCAGAGCTTGCCCAATTTGCAATCGAACTGTTGGCTTGCCCCTCATCCAGTGTCCTGTCCGAAAGGACGTTCAGCGCAGCAGGGGGGATTGTGACCGATAAGCGTACTCGCCTAGCTCACCACAGTGTTAACTACCTCACATTTCTAAAAATGAATGAGGCATGGATCTCGGAGGAATTCAACACATGTGATCAGTAGACCATGTATATGTCTATAAACAATTTTTGGAATCAAGCACACAGACCTTCTTAATTCATTTGGCTCACTTCCCTGACCCAAAAAAGCACACCGTACTATATGCCCCTACCCTCCTCTTTGAAGAGGTTGAGCGGTGTCATATTTCTACTGGGGCTGCTTATTATGAGGGGTTCCCACCATCCCTGTGCTGTGCTGACTTCCTCCTGGGTGTTCTTATTATGAGGGGCTCCCACCATCCCTGTGCTGTGCTGACTTCCTCCTGGGGGTTCTTATTATGAGGGGATCACACCATCCCTGTGCTGTGCTGACTTCCTCCTGGGGCTGCTTACGGTGCTGCTGTCAGCGCTGTATGTCACGGAGCTGCTGTCAGCGCTGTATGTCACGGAGCTGCTGTCAGCGCTGTATGTCACGGAGCTGCTGTCAGCGCTGTATGTCACGGAGCTGCTGTCAGCGCTGTATGTCACGGAGCTGCTGTCAGCGCTGTATGTCACGGAGCTGCTGTCAGCGCTGTATGTCACGGAGCTGCTGTCAGCGCTGTATGTCACGGAGCTGCTGTCAGCGCTGTATGTCACGGAGCTGCTGTCAGCGCTGTATGTCACGGAGCTGCTGTCAGCGCTGTATGTCACGGTGCTGCTGTCAGCGCTGTATGTCACGGAGCTGCTGTCAGCGCTGTATGTCACGGAGCTGCTGTCAGTGCTGTATGTCACGGAGCTGCTGTCAGCGCTGTATGTCACGGAGCTGCTGTCAGCGCTGTATGTCACGGAGCTGCTGTCAGCGCTGTATGTCACGGTGCTGATGTCAGCGCTGTATGTCACGGAGCTGCTGTCAGCGCTGTATGTCACGGAGCTGCTGTCAGCGCTGTATGTCACGGAGCTGCTGTCAGCGCTGTATGTCACGGAGCTGCTGTCAGCGCTGTATGTCACGGAGCTGCTGTCAGCGCTGTATGTCACGGAGCTGCTGTCAGCGCTGTATGTCACGGTGCTGCTGTCAGCGCTGTATGTCACGGAGCTGCTGTCAGCGCTGTATGTCACGGAGCTGCTGTCAGTGCTGTATGTCACGGAGCTGCTGTCAGCGCTGTATGTCACGGAGCTGCTGTCAGCGCTGTATGTCACGGAGCTGCTGTCAGCGCTGTATGTCACGGAGCTGCTGTCAGCGCTGTATGTCACGGAGCTGCTGTCAGCGCTGTATGTCACGGAGCTGCTGTCAGCGCTGTATGTCACGGAGCTGCTGTCAGCGCTGTATGTCACGGAGCTGCTGTCAGCGCTGTATGTCACGGTGCTGCTGTCAGCGCTGTATGTCACGGAGCTGCTGTCAGCGCTGTATGTCACGGAGCTGCTGTCAGTGCTGTATGTCACGGAGCTGCTGTCAGCGCTGTATGTCACGGAGCTGCTGTCAGCGCTGTATGTCACGGAGCTGCTGTCAGCGCTGTATGTCACGGTGCTGCTGTCAGCGCTGTATGTCACGGAGCTGCTGTCAGCGCTGTATGTCACGGAGCTGCTGTCAGCGCTGTATGTCACGGAGCTGCTGTCAGCGCTGTATGTCACGGAGCTGCTGTCAGCGCTGTATGTCACGGAGCTGCTGTCAGCGCTGTATGTCACGGTGCTGCTGTCAGCGCTGTATGTCACGGAGCTGCTGTCAGCGCTGTATGTCACGGAGCTGCTGTCAGTGCTGTATGTCACGGAGCTGCTGTCAGCGCTGTATGTCACGGAGCTGCTGTCAGCGCTGTATGTCACGGAGCTGCTGTCAGCGCTGTATGTCACGGTGCTGCTGTCAGCGCTGTATGTCACGGAGCTGCTGTCAGCGCTGTATGTCACGGAGCTGCTGTCAGCGCTGTATGTCACGGAGCTGCTGTCAGCGCTGTATGTCACGGAGCTGCTGTCAGCGCTGTATGTCACGGAGCTGCTGTCAGCGCTGTATGTCACGGAGCTGCTGTCAGCGCTGTATGTCACGGTGCTGCTGTCAGCGCTGTATGTCACGGAGCTGCTGTCAGCGCTGTATGTCACGGAGCTGCTGTCAGCGCTGTATGTCACGGAGCTGCTGTCAGCGCTGTATGTCACGGAGCTGCTGTCAGCGCTGTATGTCACGGAGCTGCTGTCAGCGCTGTATGTCACGGTGCTGCTGTCAGCGCTGTATGTCACGGAGCTGCTGTCAGCGCTGTATGTCACGGAGCTGCTGTCAGTGCTGTATGTCACGGAGCTGCTGTCAGCGCTGTATGTCACGGAGCTGCTGTCAGCGCTGTATGTCACGGAGCTGCTGTCAGCGCTGTATGTCACGGTGCTGCTGTCAGCGCTGTATGTCACGGAGCTGCTGTCAGCGCTGTATGTCACGGAGCTGCTGTCAGCGCTGTATGTCACGGAGCTGCTGTCAGCGCTGTATGTCACGGAGCTGCTGTCAGCGCTGTATGTCACGGAGCTGCTGTCAGCGCTGTATGTCACGGAGCTGCTGTCAGCGCTGTATGTCACGGTGCTGATGTCAGTGCTCTGTATTACGGTGCTGCTGTCAGTGCTCTGTATCTCCTGCACCCTCTTGTTTGCCTACCCTGGTCCCTGACCTTCCCTCTCCTCCATTGCCTTCATTAGCTCCATAGTCCTGAATTGTCAGAACAATTTCCCAAATAAAAAAAAAATGCTTGTAGTTATCGATCCCAAATTCACCTCATACATGTATTATGCTATTGTCCAGGTGGTGGGACTACGTGCTACCCCCTAATAATTACCCCGTGGCCGCAAATTCGACCTAAAGGTTTGCGAAATTCGCCTCCCATTGAAGTCAATGGAGCCCGCGGCGAACGGTCGTTTTCGCGAACGTTTGTGTCCGTTCGCGTTTCGCGTTCGCGAAACGTCCCGTCGGAAGTTCGTCCATCACTAGTGTAGTGGACGGTATAGTGTAGTGGACGGTATAGTGTAGTGGACGGTATAGTATTGGTGTTGAGTTGTTCTCTGTACGGTCAACCCAGAGGACACGGGGGCACTCTTTACGTCTAGAGGAAAAGAGATTTCAGCTTCAAGTACGGAAAGGTTTCTTCACAGTTAGAGCAGTGAAAATGTGGAATAGACTCCCACCAGAGGTGGTTCTGGCCAGTTCAGTAGATTGCTTTAAGAAAGGCTTGGATACTTTCCTGATGGTACATAATATAACTAGGTACTAACATAGGTAAAGTTGATCCAGGGAAAATCCGATCACCTATTGGGGGATCAGGAAGGAATTTTTTTCCCCTGCTGTAGTAAATTGGAGCATGCTCTGCTGGGGTTTTTTTTCGCCTTCCTCTGGATCAATTGTGGGCATAAAATTGGGTATCTGGATTGTACGATTATTTTTTATTTTATTTATTTGTTTTTAAGGTTGAACTGGATGGACTTGTGTCTTTTTTCAACCTGGCTAACTATGTAACTATGTATAACTATGTAAGTATAGTGGACAGTATAGTATAGTGTAGTGGACGGTATAGTGTAGTGGACGGTATAGTGTAGTGGACGGTATAGTGTAGTGGACGGTATAGTATAGTGGACGGTATAGTGTAGTGGACGGTATAGTGTAGTGGACGGTATAGTGTAGTGGACGGTATAGTGTAGTGGACGGTATAGTGTAGTGGACGGTATAGTGTAGTGGACGGTATAGTGTAGTGGACGGTATAGTATAGTGGACGGTATAGTGTAGTGGACGGTATAGTGTAGTGGACGGTATAGTGTAGTGGACAGTATAGTGTAGTGGACGGTATAGTGTTGTGGACGGTATAGTATAGTGGACGGTATAGTATAGTGGACGGTATAGTGTAGTGGACGGTATAGTGTAGTGGACGGTATAGTATAGTGGACAGTATAGTATAGTGTAGTGGACGGTATAGTGTAGTGGACGGTATAGTGTAGTGGACGGTATAGTATAGTGGACGGTATAGTGTAGTGGACGGTATAGTGTAGTGGACGGTATAGTGTAGTGGGCGGTATAGTGTAGTGGACGGTATAGTATAGTGGACAGTATAATGTAGTGGACAGTATAGTGTAGTGGGCGGTATAGTGTAGTAGGCGGTATAGTGTAGTGGACAGTATAGTGTAGTGGACAGTATAGGAATCAGGTAGCTAAGTACTATTGTATTTGATGGGACTCGGGGGGGGGGGGGTAAAAGTCTACAGGTTAGGGGGCGCAAATGACTTGTCTTGCCCCGGGTGCTGACAATCCACGCTACGTCACTGTGTCCAGGCGATTGCGTCGATCTCCCCGTTCCACGCCATGATTTGGTAACGAGGGTTTGGGCGCTGGCCCTAGGGAAAGGTTCCGCCCCTTCACCTTCCACAACCACAACATCACCTAAAATTGATGAAAAAAGATGTATTTAGAAATAAGCGGCACACATAGATTACCTGAAGCTGGGGTGCCAGACACTCACCTGGTGGGGTGCCCATCCCACCCACTTCCTCCCCCCTCTCCTTCCTCCACATCCTCGCGGGTGGGGTGGGGGTGGGGCTTACTTCCCATTCATTCTGGTGAGGTCGGGGGGTCCCTGGGATCCGAGTCTTTTCTCCGCTATGAGAATGATATAAAAGGTGGACTCAGCACTAGGGATGAGCCGAACACCCCCCGGTTCGCACCAGAACTTGCGAACGACCCCCGCGTTCGGTACGAACGTTAGAACCCCATTGAAGTCTATGGGACTCGAACGTTCGAAATGGAAAGTGCTAATTTAACGGCTAATATGCAAGATAGTGTCCTAAAAAGGGTTTGGGGACCCGGCTCCTGCCCCAGGGGACATGGGTCACTGCAAAAAAAAGTTTTAAAAATGGCCGTTTTGGCGGGAGCACTGATTTTAATGACGATTAAAGTGAAAAAAAAAAGTGAAATATTCCTTTAAATATGGTGCCTGGGGGGTGTCTGTAGTATGCCTGTGAAGTGCCACGTCTTTCCCGTGTTTAGAACAGTCCCTGCACAAAATCACATTAAACGGAAATAACACCATTTAAAACTGCTTGCGGTTTTAATGTTATATCTGGTTCCTGCAATATGGATGAAAATCATTGAGAAAAATGGCATGGGTAGCCCTCCCTGCCCATTACCAGCCTATTTGGGTCTTGTACGCATATTAAGGGGAACCCCGTACCCATATTAAAAAAAGGAAATGCGTGTGGCCCCCAGGCCCTATATACTCAGAACAGCAGTATACAGGCGGTGCAAACAAGACAGGGACTGTGTAGGTTTGTTGTGTTAAGTTGAATCTGTTTGTAATTTTCAACCGGTACATTTCTAAAGTGTAGCTCCAGTCAAAAAAACTATTTTTAAGCTTTTTGGAAAACATAGGGAAGGGTTATCACCCCTGTATAATTTGTTTTGTCGTCCATCTTTTTTCATCTCACTTGCTGCTGTCTCCTTCCGTTTGCAAGTAGGAGATGTTTGTAAGTTGGATGTTTGAAAGTAGGGGCCTGCCCTATATTATAGCGGTATGTACTGGGTACAGAGCACGCAGACAGCACGCACTATCTCCTAACACTACTGACTGCAAGCTCTATTATTAACCACTTGACCACCGGGCACTTAAACACCCTTAATAACCAGACCAATTTTCAGCTTTCGGTGCTCTCACATTTTGAATGACAATTACTCAGTCATGCAACACTGGACCTATAGGAAATGTTTGTCCTTTTTTCACACAAATAGAGCTTTCTTTTGGTGGTATTTAATCACTGCTGGGTTTTTTATTTTTTGTGCTATAAAAGAAAAAAAGACCGAAAATTCTGCGAAAAAAATGAATTTTTCTTCGTTTCTGTTATAAAATTTAGCAGATTAGTCATTTTTTCTTCATAAATTTTGGCCAAAATTCATACCACTACATATCTTTGGTAAAAATAAGTAAAAATTGGTGGATATTATTTGGTCTTTGTGAAAGTTATAGAGTCCACAAGCTGTGGCGCCAATATCTGAAAATTGATCACACCTGAAGTACTGACGGCCTATTTCCTTTTTTTTTTTTTTTTCCACAAAATTGTCATATTATCAGGTTATTTCACACACACAGCATATGCATACCACAAATTACACCCCAAAACACATTCTGCTATTACTCCCGAGTACGGCAATACCACATGTGTGAGACTTTTACACAGTGTGGCCACATACAGAGGCCCAACATGCAGGGAGCGCCATCAGGCGTTCTGGAGCACCCAGGGCAATTCTGACATTTCTCTCCTACATGTAAAAATCATCATTTATTTGCTAGAAAATTACAGAGAACCCCAAAACATTATATATATATATTTTTTTTTTTAGCAAAGACCCTGGAGAATACAATGGTGGTCGTTGCAAATTTTTATCTCACACGGTATTTGCACAGCAATTTTTCAAACGCGTTTTTTGGGGGGAAAAAACAGTTTTGTGCTTAAAAAACAAACAAAAAAAACAGTAAAGTTAGCCCAATGTTTGCATAAAGTGAAAGATGAAGTTATGCTGAGTAAATAGATATCAAACATGTCACTCTTCAAAATTGCACATGCCCGTGGAATGGCGCCAAACGTCGCTACTTAAAAAATCCCCATAGGCAACGCTTTAAATTTTTTTTTTACTGGTTACATGTTTTGAGTTGCAGAGGAGGTCTAGGACTAGAATTATTGCTCTCGCTCTAACATTCTCGGCGATACCTCACATGTGTGGCACATGCGAGCACATGGGGACATGGGCGCTTTAATTTTTATTTTATTTTTTTATTGTTCATTTTACTTTATTTATTTTAGTTTGACATTTTTTTCCCCAAAAATATATTTTTGATCACTTTTATTCCTATTACAAGAAATGTAAACATCCCTTGTAATAGGAATATGGGGTGACAGGTCCTCTTTACAGTGAAATCTGGGGGTCAATATGACCCCACATCTCACCTCTAGGCTGGGAAGCCTGAAATAAAAAATAAAAAAAAGATTCTGGCTTTGATCGTACTGGCGAGTTGGTAGAAGCACCGGAGGGCGGTGAGGGGTGGGGGGCGTCTATGGCTGGGTATTTCAGGGTATCACCGAGTATGGCTGGGTATCTCTGAGTATGGCTGGGTATGGCAATTTATGGCAGGGTATTACAGAGTATTGGTGGGGTATTGGCGGGGTACTACAAAGTAATAGCAGGGTACTGCAGAGTATTGGGGGGTACTACAGAGTATTGGGGGTGCTGCAGAGTAATGGCAGGGTACTGCAGAGTAATGGGGGTTACTGCAGAGTAATGGGGGTTACTGCAGAGTAATGGGGGTTACTGCAGAGTAATGGGGGTTACTGCAGAGTAACGGGAGGTACTGCAGAGTAATGGCAGGGTACTGCAGAGTAATGGCGGGGTACTGCACTGCAGAGTAATGGCAGGGTACTGCAGAGTAATGGCGGGGTACTGCACTGCAGAGTAATGGCAGGGTACTGCAGAGTAATGGCGGGGTACTGCACTGCAGAGTAATGGGGGGTACTGCACTGCAGAGTAATGGCAGGGTACTGCAGAGTAATGGGGGTACTGCACTGCAGAGTAATGGGGGTACTGCACTGCAGAGTAATGGGGGGTACTGCAGAGTAATGGCGGGGTACTGCAGAGTAATGGCGGGGTACTGCAGAGTAATGGCAGGGTACTGCAGAGTATGCACTGGTATTGCAGAGTATTGGCAGGGAATTGAGGGGTTAAATTCGGTGAGCAGCGATGTGGGCACTGCAGATGCAGCCCACATCGCTGCTGACACCGATCTCTTTCCCCTCCGCTGTACCGATCGGTAGAGAGAGGGGAGGGAGGAACCGGCGTCATAACATGACGCCGGTTTGTTTCCAAGTGATCACTCCGTCATTTGACGGAGCAATCACGTGGTAAACGGCCGCTATGAGTGGCCGTTTACCGTGATCCGTGATGCGCCGGGTCCTGTGAACCCGGCGGTCACGGATGCTCTCGAGTGCGCGCACCTCGGGGCACGCGAGAGCAGAATTCTGGGAGGCCGTTAATTAACGGCCTCTCAGAGTTAAACAACCGCCCTGAAGCCGTTAATCGGCAATGGGCAGTTGTTAAGTGGTTAAAGCTAGATCACTAGCTATATAGGTGAGGTGAATATAGTGGTGTATACTGCAGTCAGGGCACAGACAACAACCACTACACAGCAGCAAGATAGGAAATCAGCCAAAAACGATCGGTGTGTGCTGTGTTGAAGGTACACAGAACACCCACTGCTTCAGATGCTAAGTAACACACTACACGAGGCCGCCTCAAAGGCGGCCTTATATAGTGTGGGGCGTGCACTACACAGCCTGAGCTATGATTGGCCACAGGCAGGATGCCTGTGGCCAATCATGGCTCTCCTCGCTGCGATTGGCCAAGCATGCGGGGTCACAGTGCATGCTTGGCCAATCATGGGGCAGCAATGCACTGCGCCACCGCAGTGCATTGTGGTCCGCGCGCGCGTCACTCGAATTTTGACGCGAACGGCCCAAACGTTCGGAATTCGCCGAACGGCCGAACAGCCAATGTTCGAGTCGAACGTACGTTCGACTCGAACACGAAGCTCATCCCTACTCAGCACACGGATATTGGAGTGCGGCATATGAAGCGTGGATTAGGAGAGGTCTGCCATTGTCTGTCTGCCAAGAGATCCAAGTGGATTGAAATTCCCTTCTAACCCACCTGCAGTACTTCCCTTTTTTGGCCAAGTTTCACAGATGGAGACCCCCCAAGTATCCCCCCTGTGTGGGTGTCCCACCCCACACTAGTGCCCCAGAATCCGGATGTGTAAAGAGCGGCCGGGTCTCCTCTCCTCACATTCCACCCAATCAAGTTTCCAATTCATTCCGGAGACTTCCAGACAACAATGTCCTAAACTTCTTTTAATAGGACAGATTATCATGACCGTCATGTAGATATAACCCGGTACCAGCTAAATACATTGCATTTCTTGGCAAACGAACGATGTTTCCTACGAACGATCACTGCGCCCCGGAACATGAATGTAGCCATTTCCATACAGAAAAGCACACGGAGCGGAACGCACGCTAATAATCATCATAGGAAGACGTGACAAGGACTATTGTGCGGCTCCTTCTTGATGTTGTGATAATGATCCGGCCCCCTCAGTTGGATATCGGACCATCGCTTCCATAATGGAGGCGTACCCCAAACTTCTGCCCCCCGGGGTGCTGACAAGAGTTGTCATGTGATGTCGTCCTTCCTTCTATTCGGATTGGGTGTATGGACTGCGTCTCCCATCATACTCCTCCCTCCTTCCAATCCCAACCATCCCTACCATTCCCTCAGAGGCCATGTTGGTGGCCTTCAGTCTCCTCCTGGATCCAGATGTTTGGGGCTCCGGGATTTCCTCCTCGCCGATTACACAATGTGTCTCCGCCCATTTTTCTCCTAATACTCCCACTGCGCCCCGAAGAGAGAGAAGGGGGCGGGGAGTCGTTTTTTTAAAAAAGAACGTCGGGGGCGGAGTCTGACACATGCGCAGTGTATATAAAGCGAACGCACGTCTCCCGTACGTCCGATCTGTGAGTCAAGCGAACGGAAGCGGCGAGCGTCCCTAAACGAAGGTAAGATTTGAACTTGGCTCATCGCGGTGGGCTTTACCGCTTCACCTTGGAGGCCGATGTTGGGATTATCAGACTCTGGACTGATGTCAGTGTTTTTGTCTTGTGTAAAAAAATGAATCGGTTTAAGGAACCGGAATGTCTGCCCCGTTTTAGTGACAAGTAGAAGGGGAATCTGGGAGGCCGAGCACAGTTTACATTACAATGAAGAAGGAAGGCAGCGCTGAGGAGACGTCCGGAACCTGTGACTCGCCCCCCGGGGCAGACGTGACGTTTTTGGAAAGTAAACTTGGGATCTTGAGGAAGATCCTGAAATCCCTGCGATCCGGAGCTCTGGCACACAATCTAGATCCTGAAATCCCTGCGATCCGGAGCTCCGGCACACAATGTAGATCCCGAAATCCCTGCGATCCGGAGCTCCGGCACACAATGTAGATCCCGAAATCCCTGCGATCCGGAGCTCCGGCACACAATGTAGATCCTGAAATCCCTGCGATCCGGAGCTCCGGCACACAATGTAGATCCCGAAATCCCTGCGATCCGGAGCTCCGGCACACAATGTAGATCCTGAAATCCCTGCGATCCGGAGCTCCGGCACACAATGTAGATCCCGAAATCCCTGCGATCCGGAGCTCCGGCACACAATGTAGATCCCGAAATCCCTGCGATCCGGAGCTCCGGCACACAATGTAGATCCCGAAATCCCTGCGATCCGGAGCTCTGGCACACAATCTAGATCCTGAAATCCCTGCGATCCGGAGCTCCGGCACACAATGTAGATCCTGAAATCCCTGCGATCCGGAGCTCCGGCACACAATGTAGATCCCGAAATCCCTGCGATCCGGAGCTCCGGCACACAATGTAGATCCCGAAATCCCTGCGATCCGGAGCTCTGGCACACAATGTTGATGTCCCCCGGCTCTGCTACTCCACCCAACTGAGCTTTCCGGACCACCAGACTGGAGCCGGGGAATCTCTTTGGACCCTTCCATGCAGCCTCCCTTCCACCCTCCACCCTTCCCCCATCCCCAGCAGAGGCTTTCCAGGGACAACCTGAGCCTCCCCCCTGGAAGAAGTGGATGCGCCCAACTGGAGCCGGGTATATTTGTTTTTACACAAAATATTAATGATGTTATAATTGTTTACAAATCAATGATTTTAGACCATAAATGATGTATACATATCACTAGACGGCAGTTGGTGACCAGCTTGAAAAATGCCGGGGGCAGAATGATGGTCGGTTCTATTTATTAACATTCAATTTGCAAGTCATGAGCTGAAAATTGTGTGCGATCGATGAAGCTAAAACTACAACTATGTCCCTTTTTTATACACAGAATGAGCTCAGCCAGGAGGAGGCCGTGCCAAGCGTCGGCCAGGAGGAGGCCGTGCCAAGCGTCGGCCAGGAGGAGGCCGTGCCCAGCGTCGGCCAGGAGGAGGCCGTGCCAAGCGTCGGCCAGGAGGAGGCCGTGCCAAGCGTCGGCCAGGAGGAGGCCGTGCCAAGCGTCGGCCAGGAGGAGGCCGTGCCAAGCGTCGGCCAGGAGGTGGCTAGGCCCAGTAGGAGCCTCGCCCAATCCCAGGTGCCTCCCCTCTGCCTTACCACCAAAAGGCCCAGGATGAGGACAGTGACGGAGGACGCAGCACTGGGCCTCAGTAGGGATGCCAGCCATTTCCTGAGGAGCCCCTCAACTCTGAAGAGGCCTATGCCTGCTATCTAGCCACCAGGTTGCTGGACTTGATGTAAGGGGCACTCTTATGGCGGCACCTGATGTAAGGGGCACTGTTATGGGACACCCTATGTAAAGGGGAACTCTATTGGGGACATCTGATGTAAGGGGCACTGTTATGGGGCACCTGATGTAAGGGGCACTCTGTTGGGGGCACCTGATGTAAGGGGCACTCTTATGGCGGCACCTGATGTAAGGTGGTTCTATTACTTACAATGTGGATGTGATTGGCTGATGTTTGTGTTCTTTCTTTGTCTTCCATCTTGTTTCGGGTACAGATAGTTGTTGGTGGAAGGACGGAATAAAAGGGTCCAGCCAGTGAAGGGGGAAGAGCTCAGAGTAATGGAGAAGAGGAGTGTCCTGCAAGGCAGAATCCGGGGCTCAGAGAAGACCGCTCACCATCAACATCTCCAAGGCCAACACACCACTGGAAGCTCTGAGGATCAGCACTAAACAGCTGCCCCGCTAGGAGGTAAAGCCTAACCTACTAACAATGTCTTTGCTACAAGTCACCCCCCAGTATCTGCTGATACCCCACATAGTTACAGGTCACCCTCCATTCTACCCATACTCTAGGCCACCCTCTGGCCCAGTCTGTAAATACTACAGATCACCAGTTATCAGGACCATCAATAGGGGGTACAGGCAGCACTTCCCATTGGGTCAGCAGGTGGTGGAACAGAAGCTGTCTGTGGATAGGTGGGGGCTGTCAGGTCAGCTTTCCAGTGCCCCATCATTTCTAATGGCAGCCCAGTCTTCGTCCGGAGGGTTCAATATTGAGTTTGCCCTTTGCAGCTATAACAGGTTCACCTCTTCTGGAAAGGCCGTCCACAAGGTTTAGGAGGGTGTCTATGGGAATGTTTGACCATTCTTCCAGAAGCACTTTTGTGAGTTCAGGCACTGATGTGGACGAGAAGGCCTACCTCGCAGTCTCTGATCTAATTCATCCTAAAGGTGTTCTATGGGGTTGAGGTCAGGACTCTGTGCAGGCCAGTCAAGTACCTCCACTCCAAACTCGCTCATCCATGTCTTTATGGACCTTGCTTTGTGCACTGGTGAGCAATCATGTTGGAACAGGAAGAGGCCGTCCCCAAACTGTTCCCACAAAGTTGGGAGCATGAAATTGTCCAAAATGTCTTGGTATGCTGACGCCTTAAGAGTTCCTTTCACTGGAACTAAGGGGCCAAGCCCAACCTCTGAAAAGCAACCCTCACACCATAATCCCCCCTCCTCCCACTCCATAATCCCCCCTCCCCCCACTCCATAATCTCCCCTCCCCCACTCCATAATCCCCCCTCCCCCCACTCCATAATCCCCCCTCTGACACCATAATCCCCCCTCTGACACCATAATCCCCCCTCCGACACCATAATCCCCCCTCCGACACCATAATCCCCCCTCTGACACCATAATCCCCTCTCCCCCCACACCATAATCCCCTCTCCCCCCACACCATAATCCCCTCTCCCCCCACACCATAATCCCCCCTCCCCCCACTCCATAATCCTCCCTCTGACACCATAATCCCCCCTCCGACACCATAATCTCCCCTCCCCCCACTCCATGATCCTCCCTCTGACACCATAATCCCCCCACTCCATAATCCCCTCTCCACCAATTGGTTTGGACCAGCGCACAAAGACATTAATGGCTGTGTGTTGTGTTATTTGGAGGGGACAGGAAATTTACACTGTTATACAAGCTGTACACTCACTACTTTACATTGTAGACAAGTGTCATTTCTTCAGTGTTGTCACATGAAAAGAGAGAAGAAATGTCACTGAGGGGTGTACTTACTTTTGTCACATACTGTATATTTACCTAGAAAAATGGTGAGGTGTTCTATACTTATTTTACCCGCTGCTACCCACCTCAATACCAGGCACGTACACCCCCTTCCTGTACACACCAATTTTCAACTTTCAGCGCTCTCACAGTTTGAATGACAATTACTCAGTCATACAACACTCTACCCATATGAAACTTGCGTCCTTTTTTCTACACAAATAGACCTTTCTTTTGGTGGTATTTAATCACTAGTGGGGTTTTTATTTTTGTGCTATAAATTAAAAAAAACTTAAATTTTGTGAAAAAAAAATGCTTTTCTTTGTTTCTGTCATAAAATTTTGCTAATTAGTAATTTTTCTTCATAAATTTTCACCAAAATTTATACTGCTACATATCTTTGGTAAAATCAGCCAAATGAGTGGATATTATTTGGTGTGTGTGAAAGTTATAGAGTTTACAAAAATTGATGAGATCTGATCAGGCCTTCAGTACATCAGGTGAGTCTCATTTCTGGAGACACCAACAAGTCAGGAAAGTACAAATCCCCCCCAAATGACCCCTTTTTACAAAGTAGACATTCCAAGGTATTAAGTAGCATGGTGAGTTTTTTTAAGTTGTCATTTTTTCCCACAATTCTTTACAAAATTGTCATCTTATCAGGTTATTTCTCAGGCACAGCATATGCATACAACAAATTACACCCCAAAATACATTCTGCTCCTCCTCCTGAGTATGGCGATACCACATGTGTGAGACTTTTACACAGCCTGGCCACATACAGAGGACCAACATTGAAGTGGCACCTTCAGGCGTTCTACCAGCAAAAATGACATTTCACAACCACCTATTACACTTTTGAAGGGGATGGAGGTCCAGAGACATGTCCAGAGTACACAGAGGATACATGGGTTAGATTAGATTCCTGTCCCCAGGAGAGAAGAGGGCCCCTGTCCCCAGTCGAGAAGGGGGCCCCTGTCCCCAGTCGAGAAGGGGGCCCCTGTCCCCAGTCGAGAAGGGGGCCCCTGTCCCCAGGAGAGAAGAGGGCCCCTGTCCTCAGGAGAGAAGAGGGCCCCTGTCCCCAGGAGAGAAGGGGGCCCCTGTCCCCAGGAGAGAAGGGGTCCCTGTCCTCAGGGGGAGAAGGGGGTACCTGTCCCCAGGAGAGAAGGGGGTCCCTGTCCCCAGGAGAGAAGGGGGCCCCTGTCCCCAGGAGAGAAGGGGGCCCCTGTCCTCAGGGGGAGAAGAGGATCCCTGTCCCCAGGAGAGAAGGGGGTCCCTGTCCTCAGGGGGAGAAGGGGGTCCCTGTCCTCAGGGGGAGAAGGGGGTCCCTGTCCCCAGGAGAGAAGGGGTCCCTGTCCTCAGGGGGAGAAGGGGGTCCCTGTCCCCAGGAGAGAAGGGGGTCCCTGTCCCCAGGAGAGAAGGGGGCCCCTGTCCCCAGGAGAGAAGGGGGTCCCTGTCCTCAGGGGGAGAAGGGGGTCCCTGTCCCCAGGAGAGAAGGGGGTCCCTGTCCTCAGGGGGAGAAGGGGGTCCCTGTCCCCAGGAGAGAAGGGGGCCCCTGTCCTCAGGAGAGAAGGAGGTCCCTGTCTTCAGGGGGGGAAGGGGGTCCCTGTCCTCAGGGGGGAGAAGGGGGTCCCTGTCCTCAGGGGGGAGAAGGGGGTCTCTGTCTTGGGGGGGAGGGGGTCCTCAGAGGGGGGGAGGGGGTCCTTCTCCTGGGGGGGGGGGGTTGGAAGGGGGTCCCTGTTCTGGGGAAAGATGGAGTGGGATATGGGATGGTCTCACTTACCATGACATGCAGGTCCCTCATTTATGCCCGTCTGGGCTCCCTCCAGCAGCACAGATGGGTGATCAGCATATCCCCAGGGAGCACAGCTACGGCTTGACAATCTGGCAGCAATTGATGGGTACAGTGGTTGCGTTTGATGGGCACGGTGAGGTGTTTTCTGGGCACGGTGAGGTGGCGTTTGCTGGGCACGGTGAGGCGTTTTCTGGGCACGGTGAGGTGGCGTTTGCTTGGCGTAGTGCGGCATTTCTGGGCACAATGAGGCAGCATTTTTTGGGCACGGTGAGGCGTTTGCTGGGCACGGTGAGGTGGCGTTTGCTTGGCGTAGTGACACGTTTGCTGGGCACTGTGAGGTGGCGTTTCCTGGGCGCAGTGAGGCAGCGTTTGCTGGGCATGGTGAGGCATTTTCTGGGCGCAGTGAGGTGGCATTTTTTGGGCACAGTGAGGTGGCGTTTGCTGGGCACAGTGAGGCGTTTGCTGGGCACAGTGAGGCGTTTGCTGGGCATGGTGAGACATTTTCTGGGCATGGTGAGGTGGCGTTTGCTGGGCACAGTGAGGCGTTTGCTGGGCGCAGTGAGGCGGAATTTTTTGGGTGCAGTGAGGTGGCGATTTCTGGGCACAGTGAGGCAGCGTTTTCTGGGCACAGTGAGGCGTTTGCGGGGCACAGTGAGGCGGCATTTTTTGGGCGCAGTGAGGTAGCAATTTCTGGGCACAGTGAGACGGCATTTTTTGGGTGCAGTGAGGCGTTTACTGGGCAGAGTTAGGTGGCATTTTTTGGGCACATTGAGGCGTTTGCTGGGCACAGTGAGGTGGCGTTTGCTGGGCACGGTCAGGTGGCGTTTGCTTGGCGTAGTGCAGCGTTTTCTAGGCACAGTGAGGTGGCGTTTGCTGGGCACAGTGAGGTGGTGTTTGCTGGGCAAAGTGAGGTGGCGTTTGCTGGGCGCAGTGAGACATTTGCTGGGCACAGTGAGGTGGTGTTTGCTGGGCAAAGTGAGGTGGCGTTTGCTGGGCACGGTGAGGTGGCGTTTGCTGGGCATGGTGAGGTGGCATTTGCTGGGTGCAGTGAGGTGGCGTTTGGCATTTGCTGGGCATTTGCTGGGCACAGTGAGGCGTTTGCTTGGCACGGTGAGGCGGCGTTTGGCGTTTTCTGGGCACAGTGAGACGTTTTCTGGGCGCAGTGAGGCGTTTGCTGGGCACGGTGAGGTGGCATTTGACGTTTTTTGGGCACGGTAAGGCGCTTGCTGGGCGCAGTGAGGTGCCGTTTTCTGGGAACGGTGAGGTGGCGTTTGCTGGGCGCAGTGAGGCAGATTTTTTTGGGTGCAGTGAGGTGGAGATTTCTGGGCACAGTGAGGCAGCGTTTTCTGGGCACAGTGAGGCGTTTGTGGGGCACAGTGAGACGGCATTTTTTGGGTGCAGTGAGGCGTTTGCTGGGCACAGTTAGGTGGCATTTTTTGGGCGCATTGAGGCGTTTGCTGGGCACAGTGAGGTGGCGTTTGCTGGGCCCGGTGAGGTGGCGTTTGCTTGGCATAGTGCAGCGTTTGCTGGGCACAGTGAGGTGGCGTTTGCTGGGCACAGTGAGGTGGCGTTTGCTGGGCACGGTGAGGTGGCGTTTGCTGGGCACGGTGAGGTGGCGTTTGCTGGGCGCAGTGAGACGTTTGCTGGGCGCAGTGAGGCGTTTGCTTGGCACGGTGAGGCGTTTCCTGGGCACGGTGAGGCGGCGTTTGCTGTTTTCTGGGCACAGTGAGGCGTTTCCTGGGCATGGTGAGGTGGCATTTGACATTTTCTGGGCACGCTGAGGCGCTTGCTGGGCGCAGTGAGGCTTTTGCTGGACACGGTGAGGCGTTTGCTGGGTGCAGTGAGGTGGCGTTTGCCGTTTTCTGGGCATGGTGAGGCGTTTGGGCACGGTGAGGTGGTGTTTGCCATTTGCTGGGCACGGTGAGGCATTTGCTGGGCACGGTGATGCGTTTGCTGGGCACGGTGAGGTGGCATTTGGCGTTTTCTGGGCACGGTTAGGCGTTTGCTGGGCGCAGTGAGGTGGCGTTTGGCATTTGCTGGGCGCAGTGAGGTGGCGTTTGGCATTTGCTGGGCACGGTGAGGCGTTTGCTGGGCGCAGTGAGGTGGCGTTTGGAGTTTTCTGGGCACGGTTAGGCGTTTGCTGGGTGCAGTGAGGTGGCGTTTGGCGTTTTCTGGTCACAGTGAGGCATTTGCTGGCCACGGTGATGCCTTTGCTGGGCACGGTGATGCGTTTGCTGGGCACAGTGAGGTGGCATTTGGTGTTTTCTGGGCACAGTGAGGCGTTTGCTGGGCACGGTGAGGTGGCGTTTGGCGTTTTCTGGGCACGGTTAGGCATTTGCTGGGTGCAGTGAGGTGGCGTTTGGCGTTTGCTGGGCACAGTGAGGCGTTTGCTGGGCACGGTGAGGCGTTTTCTGGCCATGGTGTGGCAGTGTTTGCCATTTTCTGGGCATGGTGAGGCATTTGCTGGGCACTGTGAGGTGTTTTCTGGGCGCAGTGAGGCGTTTGCTGGGCACGGTGAGGTGGCGTTTGGCGTTTTCTTGGCGCAGTGAGGCTTTTTCTGGGCACGGTGAGGAGTTTGCTGGGCACAGTGAGGTGGTGTTTGCCATCTTCTGGGCACGGTGAGGCGTTTTCTTGGCGCAGTGAGGCGTTTGCTGGGCACGGTGAGGCGGTTTCTGGGCTCAGTGAGGCGTTTTCTGGGCACGGTGAGGTGGCGTTTGGCGTTTTCTGGGCACGGTGAGGTGATCTCTAGGCACGGTGAGGCAATTTCTGGGCACAGTGAGGCCATTTCTGGGCACAGTGAGGTGGCGTTTTCTGGGCGCAGTGAGGTGGCGTTTGCTGGGCACAATGAGGCGATTTCTGGGCACAGTGAGGCGTTTGCTGGGCACGGTGAGGCGTTTTCTGGGCTCAGTAAAGCGTTTGCTGGGCACGGTGAGGTGGCGTTTGGCATTTTCTGGGCACGGTGAGGCATTTGCTGGGCGCAGTGAGGGGGCGTTTGTCGTTTTCTGGGCACAGTGAGGCGTTTGCTGGGCACGATGAGGCGATTTCTGGGCACGGTGAGGCGCTTGCTGGGCGCAGTGAGGCATTTGCTGGGCACGGTGAGGTGGCGTTTGGCATTTTCTGGGCACGGTGAGGCGATTTCTGGGCACGGTGAGGCAATTTCTGGGCACAGTGAGGAAATTTCTGGGCACAGTGAGGCGATTTCTGGGCACAGTGAGGGGTTTTCTGGGCGCAGTGAGGTGGCGTTTGGCGTTTTCTGGGCACGGTGAGGCGTTTGCTGGGCACGGTGATGGCGTCTTCTGGGCACGGTGAGGCGATTTCTGGGCACGGTGAGGCGTTTGCTGGGCACAGTGAGGCGTTTTCTGGGCTCAGTGAGGCGTTTGCTGGGCACGGTGAGGTGGCGTTTGGCGTTTTCTGGGCACGGTGAGGCATTTGCTGGGCGCAGTGAGGGGGCGTTTGTCGTTTTCTGGGCACGGTGAGGCGATTTCTGGGCACGGTGAGGCGTTTTCTGGGCGCAGTGAGACATTTGCTGGGCACGGTGAGGTGGCGTTTGGCGTTTTCTGGGCACGGTGAGGCGATTTCTGGGCACGGTGAGGCGTTTGCTGGGCACGGTGAGGCGTTTTCTGGGCACGGTGAGGGATTTTCTGGGCGCAGTGAGGTGGCGATTGTCGTTTTCTGGGCGCGGTGAGTAGTTTGCTGGGCACGGTGAGGCGATTTCTGGGCGCAGTGAGGCGTTTGCTGGGCACGGTGAGGTGTTTGCTGGGCATGGTGAGGTGGCGTTTGGCATTTTCTGGGCACGGTGAGGCGTTTGCTGGGCACGGTGAGGCGGCGCTTGGCGTTTTCTGGGCACGGTTAGGCGTTTGCTGGGTGCAGTGAGGTGGCGTTTGGCGTTTGCTGGGCACGGTGAGGCGTTTACTGGGCACGGTGAGGCGTTTTCTGGCCATGGTGTGGCAGTGTTTGCCATTTTCTGGGCATGGTGAGGCATTTGCTGGGCACTGTGAGGTGTTTTCTGGGCGCAGTGAGGCGTTTGCTGGGCACGGTGAGGTGGCGTTTGGCGTTTTCTTGGCGCAGTGAGGCATTTTCTGGGCACGGTGAGGAGTTTGCTGGGCACAGTGAGGTGGTGTTTGCCATCTTCTGGGCACGGTGAGGCGTTTTCTTGGCGCAGTGAGGCGTTTGCTGGGCACGGTGAGGCGTTTTCTTGGCGCAGTGAGGCGTTTGCTGGGCACGGTGAGGCGTTTTCTTGGCGCAGTGAGGCGTTTGCTGGGCACGGTGAGGCGGTTTCTGGGCTCAGTGAGGCGTTTTCTGGGCACGGTGAGGTGGCGTTTTCTGGGCACGGTGAGGTGATCTCTAGGCACGGTGAGGCAATTTCTGGGCACAGTGAGGCCATTTCTGGGCACAGTGAGGTGGCGTTTTCTGGGCGCAGTGAGGTGGCGTTTGGGCACAATGAGGAGATTTCTGGGCACAGTGAGGCGTTTGCTGGGCACGGTGAGGCGTTTTCTGGGCTCAGTGAAGCGTTTGCTGGGCACGGTGAGGTGGCGTTTGGCATTTTCTGGGCACGGTGAGGCATTTGCTGGGCGCAGTGAGGGGGCGTTTGTCGTTTTCTGGGCACAGTGAGGCGTTTGCTGGGCACGATGAGGCGATTTCTGGGCACGGTGAGGCGCTTGCTGGGCACAGTGAGGCATTTGCTGGGCACGGTGAGGTGGCGTTTGGCATTTTCTGGGCACGGTGAGGCGATTTCTGGGCACGGTGAGGCGATTTCTGGGCACAGTGAGGCGATTTCTGGGCACAGTGAGGCGATTTCTGGGCACAGTGAGGCGTTTTCTGGGCGCAGTGAGGTGGCGTTTGGCATTTTCTGGGCACGGTGAGGCATTTGCTGGGCACGGTGAGGCGTTTCCTGGGCACGGTGAGGCGATTTCTGGGCACGGTGAGGCGTTTGCTGGGCACAGTGAGGCGTTTTCTGGGCTCAGTGAGGCGTTTGCTGGGCACGGTGAGGTGGCGTTTGGCGTTTTCTGGGCACGGTGAGGCATTTGCTGGGCGCAGTGAGGGGGCGTTTGTCGTTTTCTGGGCACGGTGAGGCGATTTCTGGGCACGGTGAGGCGTTTTCTGGGCGCAGTGAGACATTTGCTGGGCACGGTGAGGTGGCGTTTGGCGTTTTCTGGGCACAGTGAGGCATTTGCTGGGCGCAGTGAGGTGGCGTTTGGCGTTTTCTGGGCACGGTGAGGCAATTTCCGGGCACAGTGAGGCGATTTCTGGGCGCAGTGAGGTGGCGTTTGGCGTTTGCTGGGCACGATGAGGCGATTTCTGGGCACGGTGAGGCGTTTGCTGGGCACGGTGAGGCGTTTTCTGGGCACGGTGAGGGATTTGCTGGGCACGGTGAGGTGATTTCTGGGCACGGTGAGGCGTTTTCTGGGCTTAGGAAATTCCCTTGTGATCAGTAAAAAAAACATCAGGTGTTCTGAGAAGCAGGAAAATTTATTTCTGATGTGGCCCTCAACAGGGAGACGCTTACAAGACGAAAGCTGAAGAAAAAGTCCCCACAAAAGAAAGTGTTCCGCCCTCACATATCCCACAAGAATAACATCTCCGTGCTTCTATTGGCTGAAAGAACATAAATAACGTGTCATGGCACAGGCTTGCACTTTATAAGCTATACATGTTCCGTGCATTCTTAGGCTATCATATTTAGTTAAATCTAATCATCCTACTTACTATGGAGTTAATTAGGACAAAACAATACAATGAGTTAATACAATAATGTGCTCAGAAGTAAGCTTTTTAACAAATCAGTCTCAGGACTATTGTTTTTCTAATAGTCACACAATAAACATTTAAAACTTTTCTAACAGTAGTGAGGCGATTTCTGGGCGCAGTGAGGTGCCGTTTGGCATTTTCTGGGCACGGTGAGGCAATTTCTGGGCACGGTGAGGCAATTTCTGGGCACGGTGAGGCAATTTCTGGGCACAGTGAGGCGATTTCTGGGCACAGTGAGGCGATTTCTGGGCACAGTGAGGCGTTTTCTGGGTGCAGTGAGGTGGCGTTTGGCGATTTCTGGGCACAGTGAGGCGTTTGCTTGGCACGGTGAGGCGTTTGCTGGGTGCGGAGAGGCATTTGCTGGGCACAGTGAGGCGTTTTCTGGGCACGGTGAGGCGTTTTCTGGGCACGGTGAGGCGATTTCTGAGCACGGTGAGGCGTTTGCTGGGCACGGTGAAGCGTTTTCTGGGCACGGTGAGGCGATTTCTGAGCACGGTGAGGCGATTTCTGGGCACGGTAAGGCGATTTCTGGGCACAGTGAGGAGATTTCTGGCACGGTGAAGCGTTTTCTGGGCACTGTAAAGCTATTTCTGGGCACAGTTAGTCGTTTGGCGTTTTCTCGGCACGGTGAGGCGTTTGGCGTTTTCTGGGCACAGTGAGATTTCTGGGCACAGTGAAGCGTTTGCTGGGCACGGTGAGGCGTTTGCTGGGCACGGTGAGGCGTTTTCTGGGCACGGTGAGGCATTTTCTGGGCACGGTGAGGCGATTTCTGGGCACAGTGGGGAAATTTCTGGCACGGTGAAGCATTTTCTGGGCACAGTGAGGAGATTTCTGGGCACGGTGAAGCGTTTTCTGGGCACTGTAAAGCAATTTCTGGGCACAGTGAGGCGTTTGGCGTTTTCTGGGCATGGTGAGGCGTTTGGCGTTTTCTGGGCACGGTGAGGCGTTTTCTGGGCACGGTGAGGCGTTTTCTGGGCACGGTGAGGAGATTTCTGGGCACAGTGAGGAAATTTCTGGGCATGGTGAAGCATTTTCTGGGCACAGTGAGGAGATTTCTGGGCACGGTGAAGTGTTTTCTGGGCACTGTTAAGCGATGTCTGGGCACAGTGAGGCGTTTGGCGTTTTCTGGGCACGGTGAGGCGATTTCTGGGCATGGTGAGGCATTTGGCGTTTTCTGGGCACGGTGAGGCAATTTCTGGGCACGGTGAGGTAATTTCTGGGCACGGTGAGGCGATTTCTGGGCATGGTGAGGCATTTGGCGTTTTCTGGGCACGGTGAGGCAATTTCTGGGCACGGTGAGGTGATTTCTGGGCACGGTGAGGTGATTTCTGGGCACGGTGAGGCGTTTTCTGGGCTTAGGAAATTCCCTTGTGATCAGTAAAAAAAACATCAGGTGTTCTGAGAAGCAGGAAAATTTATTTCTGATGTGGCCCACAACAGGGAGACGCTTACAAGACGAAAGCTGAAGAAAAAGTCCCCACAAAAGAAAGTGTCCCACAAGAATAACATCTCTATGCTTCTATTGGCTGAAAGAACATAAATAACGTGTCATGGCACAGGCTTGCACTTTATAAGCTATACATGTTCCGTGCATTCTTAGGCTATCATATTTAGTTAAATCTAATCATCCTACTTACTATGGAGTTAATTAGGACAAAACAATACAATGAGTTAATACAATAATGTGCTCAGAAGTAAGCTTTTTAACAAATCAGTCTCAGGACTATTGTTTTTCTAATAGTCACACAATAAACATTTAAAACTTTTCTAACAGTAGTGAGGCGATTTCTGGGCGCAGTGAGGTGCCGTTTGGCATTTTCTGGGCACGGTGAGGAGATTTCTGGCACGGTGAGGCAATTTCTGGGCACAGTGAGGCGATTTCTGGGCACAGTGAGGCGATTTCTGGGCACAGTGAGGCGTTTTCTGGGTGCAGTGAGGTGGCGTTTGGCGATTTCTGGGCACAGTGAGGCGTTTGCTTGGCACGGTGAGGCGTTTGCTGGGCACGGTGAGGCATTTGCTGGGCACGGTGAGGCATTTGCTGGGCACAGTGAGGCGATTTCTGGGCACAGTGAGGCGTTTTCTGGGTGCAGTGAGGTGGCGTTTGTCGTTTTCTGGGCGCGGTGAGTCGTTTGTTGGGCACGGTGAGGACGATTTCTGGGCGCAGTGAGGCCATTTCTGGGCACGGTGAAGCGTTTTCTGGGCACGGTGAAGCGTTTTCTGGGCACGGTGAGGAGATTTCTGGGCACGGTGAAGCGTTTTCTGGGCACGGTGAGGAGATTTCTGGGCACAGTGAGGAGATTTCTGGGCACGGTGAGGCAATTTCTGGGCACGGTGAGGCAATTTCTGGGCACGGTGAGGCGTTTGGCGTTTTCTGGGCACGGTGAAGCAATTTCTGGGCACAGTGAGGAGATTTCTGGGCACTGTAAGGAGTTTGGCGTTTTCTGGGCACGGTGAGATTTCTGGGCGCGGTCAGGCGTTTGGCGTTTTCTGGGCACGGTGAGACGTTTGCTGGGCACGATGAGGTGTTTGCTGGGCACGGTGAGGTGGCGTTTGGCGTTTTCTGGGCACGGTGAGGCATGTGCTGGGCGCAGTGAGGGGGCGTTTGTCGTTTTCTGGGCACGGTGAGGCGTTTGCTGGGCACGGTGAGGCGATTTCTGGGCACGGTGAGGCGCTTGCTTGGCACGGTGAGGCGTTTTCTGGGCACAGTGAGGCATTTGCTGGGCACGGTGAGGCATTTGCTGGGCGCAGTGAGGGGGCGTTTGTCGTTTTCTGGGCACGGTGAGGCTTTTGCTGGGCACGGTGAGGCGATTTCTGGGCACGGTGAGGCGCTTGCTTGGCACGGTGAGGCATTTGCTGGGCGCAGTGAGGTGGCGTTTGTCGTTTTCTGGGCGCGGTGAGTCGTTTGTTGGGCATGGTGAGTCGTTTGTTGGGCACGGTGAGGCGATTTCTGGGCGCAGTGAGGCGATTTCTGGGCGCAGTGAGGCGTTTTCTGGGCGCAGTGAGGTGCCGTTTGGCATTTTCTGGGCACGGTGAGGCGATTTCTGGGCACGGTGAGGCAATTTCTGGGCACAGTGAGGCGATTTCTGGGCACAGTGAGGCGTTTTCTGGGTGCAGTGAGGTGGCGTTTGGCGATTTCTGGGCACAGTGAGGCGTTTGCTTGGCACGGTAAGGGCGTTTGCTGGGCACGGTGAGGCATTTGCTGGGCACAGTGAGGCGATTTCTGGGCACAGTGAGGCGTTTTCTGGGTGCAGTGAGGTGGCGTTTGTCGTTTTCTGGGCGCGGTGAGTCGTTTGTTGGGCACGGTGAGGACGATTTCTGGGTGCAGTGAGGCGTTTGCTGGGCACGGTGAAGCGTTTGCTGGGCACGGTGAAGCGTTTTCTGGGCACGGTGAGGAGATTTCTGGGCACGGTGAGGAGATTTCTGGGCACGGTGAGGAGATTTCTGGGCACGGTGAGGAGATTTCTGGGCAAGGTGAGGCAATTTCTGGGCACGGTGAGGCGATTTCTGGGCACGGTGAGGCGTTTGGCATTTTCTGGGCACGGTGAAGCAATTTCTGGGCACAGTGAGGAGATTTCTGGGCACTGTAAGGAGTTTGGCGTTTTCTGGGCACGGTGAGATTTCTGGGCGCGGTCAGGCGTTTGGCGTTTTCTGGGCACGGTGAGACGTTTGCTGGGCACGATGAGGCGTTTGCTGGGCACGGTGAGGTGGCGTTTGTCGTTTTCTGGGCACGGTGAGGCGTTTGCTGGGCACGGTGAGGCGATTTCTGGGCACGGTGAGGCGCTTGCTTGGCACGGTGAGGCGTTTTCTGGGCGCAGTGAGGCGTTTGCTGGGCACGGTGAGGTGGCGTTTGGCGTTTTCTGGGCACGGTGAGGCATTTGCTGGGAGCAGTGAGGTGGCGGTTGGCATTTTCTGGGCACGGTGAGGCGATTTCTGGGCACGGTGAGGCAATTTCTGGGCACAGTGAGGCGATTTCTGGGCACAGTGAGGCGTTTTCTGGGCGCAGTGAGGTGGCGTTTGGCGATTTCTGGGCACAGTGAGGCGTTTGCTTGGCACGGTGAGGCGTTTGCTGGGCACGGTGAGGCATTTGCTGGGCGCAGTGAGGTGGCGTTTGTCGTTTTCTGGGCGTGGTGAGTCGTTTGTTGGGCACGGTGAGTCGTTTGTTGGGCACGGTGAGGCGATTTCTGGGCACAGTGAGGCGATTTCTGGGCGCAGTGAGGCGTTTTCTGGGGGCAGTGAGGTGGCGTTTGGCATTTTCTGAGCACGGTGAGGCGTTTGCTGGGCACGATGAGGCGGCACTTGGCGTTTTCTGGGCTCAGTGAGGCGTTTGCTGGGCGCAGTGAGGTGGCGTTTGGCTTTTTCTGGGCACGGTGAGGCGTTTGCTGGGCACGGTGAGGCGGCGTTTGGCGTTTTTCTGGGCGCGGTGAGTCGATTTCTGGGCACAGTGAGGTGTTTTCTGGGTACGGTGAGGCGTTTGTTGGGCACGGTGAGCTGGCGTTTGGCGTTTTCTGGGCATAGTGAGGCATTTGCTGGGCGCAGTGAGGCGATTTCTGGGCACGGTGAGGCAATTTCTGGGCACAGTGAGGCGATTTCTGGGCACAGTGAGGCGTTTTCTGGGTGCAGTGAGGTGGCGTTTGGCGATTTCTGGGCACAGTGAGGCGTTTGCTTGGCACGGTAAGGGCGTTTGCTGGGCACGGCGAGGCGTTTGCTGGGCACGGTGAGGCATTTGCTGGGCACAGTGAGGCGATTTCTGGGCACAGTGAGGCGTTTTCTGGGTGCAGTGAGGTGGCGTTTGTCGTTTTCTGGGCGCGGTGAGTCGTTTGTTGGGCACGGTGAGGACGATTTCTGGGCGCAGTGAGGCGATTTCTGGGCACGGTGAAGCGTTTGCTGGGCACGGTGAAGCGTTTGCTGGGCACGGTGAAGCGTTTTCTGGGCACGGTGAGGAGATTTCTGGGCACGGTGAAGCGTTTTCTGGGCACGGTGAGGAGATTTCTGGGCACAGTGAGGAGATTTCTGGGCACGGTGAGGCATTTTCTGGGCACGGTGAGATTTCTGGGCATGGTGAGGTGTTTGGCGTTTTCTGGGCACGGTGAGGCGATTTCTGGGCGCGGTCAGGCGTTTGGCGTTTTCTGGGCACGGTGAGACGTTTGCTGGGCACGATGAGGCGTTTGCTGGGCACGGTGAGGTGGCGTTTGGCGTTTTCTGGGCACGGTGAGGCATGTGCTGGGCGCAGTGAGGGGCGTTTGTCGTTTTCTGGGCACGGTGAGGCGTTTGCTGGGCACGGTGAGGCGATTTCTGGGCACGGTGAGGCGCTTGCTTGGCACGGTGAGGCGTTTTCTGGGTGCAATGAGGCGTTTGCTGGGCACGGTGAGGTGGCGTTTGGCGTTTTCTGGGCACGTTGAGGCATTTGCTGGGAGCAGTGAGGTGGCGTTTGGCATTTTCTGGGCACGGTGAGGCGATTTCTGGGCACGGTGAGGCAATTTCTGGGCACAGTGAGGCAATTTCTGGGCACAGTGAGGCGATTTCTGGGCACAGTGAGGCGTTTTCTGGGCGCAGTGAGGTGGCGTTTGGCGATTTCTGGGCACAGTGAGGCGTTTGCTTGGCACGGTGAGGCGTTTGCTGGGCACGGTGAGGCATTTGCTGGGCGCAGTGAGGTGGCGTTTGTCGTTTTCTGGGCGCGGTGAGTCGTTTGTTGGGCACGGTGAGTCGTTTGTTGGGCACGGTGAGGCGATTTCTGGGCACAGTGAGGCGATTTCTGGGCGCAGTGAGGCGTTTTCTGGGGGCAGTGAGGTGGCGTTTGGCATTTTCTGAGCACGGTGAGGCGTTTGCTGGGCACGATGAGGCGGCACTTGGCGTTTTCTGGGCTCGGTGAGGCGTTTGCTGGGCGCAGTGAGGTGGCGTTTGGCTTTTTCTGGGCACGGCGAGGCGTTTGCTGGGCACGGTGAGGCGGCGTTTGGCGTTTTTCTGGGCGCGGTGAGTCGATTTCTGGGCACAGTGAGGTGTTTTCTGGGTACGGTGAGGCGTTTGCTGGGCACGGTGAGCTGGCGTTTGGCGTTTTCTGGGCATAGTGAGGCATTTGCTGGGCGCAGTGAGGTAGCGTTTGCCATTTTCTGGGCACGGTGATGCGTTTGCTGGGCACGGTGATGCGTTTGCTGGGCACGGTGAAGCGTTTTCTGGGCACAGTGAGATTTCTGGGCACGGTGAAGCCTTTTCTGGGCACAGTGAGGAGATTTCTGGGCACGGTGAGGCGATTTCTGGGCACAGTGAGGAGATTTCTGGCAAGGTGAAGCATTTTCTGGGCACAGTGAGGAGATTTCTGGGCACGGGGAAGCGTTTTCTGGGCACTGTAAAGCTATTTCTGGGCACAGTGAGGCGTTTGGCGTTTTCTCGGCACGGTGAAGCATTTTCTGGGCACAGTGAGGAGATTTCTGGGCACGGGGAAGCGTTTTCTGGGCACTGTAAAGCTATTTCTGGGCACAGTGAGGCGTTTGGCGTTTTCTCGGCACGGTGAGGCGATTTCTGGGCACGGTGAGGCGTTTGGCGTTTTCTGGGCACGGTGAGGCGATTTCTGGGCACAGTGAGATTTCTGGGCACGGTGAGGCGATTTCTAGGCATGGTGAGGCGTTTTCTGGGCACGGTGAGGAGATTTCTGGGCACGGTGAAGCGTTTGCTGGGCACGGTGAGGCGATTTCTGGGCACAGTGAGGCGTTTTCTGGGCACGGTGAGGCGATTTCTGGGCACAGTGAGGAAATTTCTGGGCATGGTGAAGCATTTTCTGGGCACAGTGAGGAGATTTCTGGGCACGGTGAAGCATTTTCTGGGCACTGTAAAGTGATTTCTGGGCACAGTGAGGCGTTTGGCATTTTCTGGGCACGGTGAGGCGATTTCTGGGCACGGTGAGGCATTTGGCGTTTTCTGGGCACGGTGAGGCGATTTCTGGGCACGGTGAGGTGATTTCTGGGCACGGTGAGGTGTTTTCTGGGCACGGTGAGGCGTATTCTGGGCACGGTGAGGAGATTTCTGGGCACAGTGAAGCGTTTTCTGGGCACGGTGAAGCGTTTTCTGGGCACGGTGAGGAGATTTCTGGGCACGGTGAAGCGTTTTCTGGGCACGGTGAGGAGATTTCTGGGCGCGGTGAAGCGTTTTCTGGCCACTGTAAAGCGATTTCTGGGCACAGTGAGGCGTTTGGCGTTTTCTGGGCGCGGTGAGGCGATTTCTGGGCACAGTGAGGCGTTTGGCATTTTCTGGGCACAGTGAGGCGATTTCTGGGCACTGTGAGGCGTTTGGCGTTTTCTGGGCCCAGTGAGGAGTTTGGCGTTTTCTGGGCACGGTGAGGAGATTTCTGGGCACGGTGAAGCGTTTTCTGGGCACGGTGAGGAGATTTCTGGGCGCGGTGAAGCGTTTTCTGGCCACTGTAAAGCGATTTCTGGGCACAGTGAGGCGTTTGGCGTTTTCTGGGCGCGGTGAGGCGATTTCTGGGCACAGTGAGGCGTTTGGCATTTTCTGGGCACAGTGAGGCGATTTCTGGGCACTGTGAGGCGTTTGGCGTTTTCTGGGCCCAGTGAGGAGTTTGGCATTTTCTGGGCACGGTGAGGCGTTTGCTGGGCACGGTGAGGCGTTTGCTGGGCACGGTGAGGCGGCGTTTGCTGGGCACGGTGAGGCGTTTGCTGGGCACGGTGAGGCGGCGTTTGGCGTTTTTCTGGGCAGAGTGAGGAGATTTCTGGGCACGGTGAGGAGATTCCTGGGCTTGGTGATGCCTTTTCTGGGCACGGTGAGGCGATTTCTGGGCACAGTGAGGAGATTTCTGGCACGGTGAAGCGTTTTCTGGGCACAGTGAGGAGATTTCTGGGCACAGTGAGGAGATTTCTGGCACGGTGAAGCATTTTCTGGGCACAGTGAGGAGATTTCTGGGCACGGGGAAGCGTTTTCTGGGCACTGTAAAGCTATTTCTGGGCACAGTGAGGCGTTTGGCGTTTTCTCGGCACGGTGAAGCATTTTCTGGGCACAGTGAGGAGATTTCTGGGCACGGGGAAGCGTTTTCTGGGCACTGTAAAGCTATTTCTGGGCACAGTGAGGCGTTTGGCGTTTTCTCGGCACGGTGAGGCGATTTCTGGGCACGGTGAGGCGTTTGGCGTTTTCTGGGCACGGTGAGGCGATTTCTGGGCACAGTGAGATTTCTGGGCACGGTGAGGCGATTTCTAGGCATGGTGAGGCGTTTTCTGGGCACGGTGAGGAGATTTCTGGGCACGGTGAAGCGTTTGCTGGGCACGGTGAGGCGATTTCTGGGCACAGTGAGGCGTTTTCTGGGCACGGTGAGGCGATTTCTGGGCACAGTGAGGAAATTTCTGGGCATGGTGAAGCATTTTCTGGGCACAGTGAGGAGATTTCTGGGCACGGTGAAGCATTTTCTGGGCACTGTAAAGTGATTTCTGGGCACAGTGAGGCGTTTGGCATTTTCTGGGCACGGTGAGGCGATTTCTGGGCACGGTGAGGCATTTGGCGTTTTCTGGGCACGGTGAGGCGATTTCTGGGCACGGTGAGGTGATTTCTGGGCACGGTGAGGTGTTTTCTGGGCACGGTGAGGCGTATTCTGGGCACGGTGAGGAGATTTCTGGGCACAGTGAAGCGTTTTCTGGGCACGGTGAAGCGTTTTCTGGGCACGGTGAGGAGATTTCTGGGCGCGGTGAAGCGTTTTCTGGCCACTGTAAAGCGATTTCTGGGCACAGTGAGGCGTTTGGCGTTTTCTGGGCGCGGTGAGGCGATTTCTGGGCACAGTGAGGCGTTTGGCATTTTCTGGGCACAGTGAGGCGATTTCTGGGCACTGTGAGGCGTTTGGCGTTTTCTGGGCCCAGTGAGGAGTTTGGCGTTTTCTGGGCACGGTGAGGAGATTTCTGGGCACGGTGAAGCGTTTTCTGGGCACGGTGAGGAGATTTCTGGGCGCGGTGAAGCGTTTTCTGGCCACTGTAAAGCGATTTCTGGGCACAGTGAGGCGTTTGGCGTTTTCTGGGCGCGGTGAGGCGATTTCTGGGCACAGTGAGGCGTTTGGCATTTTCTGGGCACAGTGAGGCGATTTCTGGGCACTGTGAGGCGTTTGGCGTTTTCTGGGCCCAGTGAGGAGTTTGGCGTTTTCTGGGCACGGTGAGGCGTTTGCTGGGCACGGTGAGGCGTTTGCTGGGCACGGTGAGGCGGCGTTTGCTGGGCACGGTGAGGCGTTTGCTGGGCACGGTGAGGCGGCGTTTGGCGTTTTTCTGGGCAGAGTGAGGTGTTTTCTGGGTACGGTGAGGCGTTTGCTGGGCACGGTGAGCTGGCGTTTGGCGTTTTCTGGGCACAGTGAGGCATTTGCTGGGCGCAGTGAGGTAGCGTTTGCCATTTTCTGGGCATGGTGAGGCGTTTGCTGGGCACGGTGAGGCGTTTGCTGGGCGCGGTGAGGCGTTTGCTGGGCGCGGTGAGGCGTTTTCTGGGCACGGTGAGGCGATTTCTGGGCACAGTGAGGAGATTTCTGGGCACAGTGAGGAGATTTCTGGCACGGTGAAGTGTTTTCTGGGCACAGTGAGGAGATTTCTGGGCACGGGGAAGCGTTTTCTGGGCTTGGTGAGGCGTTTGTTGGGCGCAGTGAGTTGGCGTTTGGCTTTTTCTGGGCACGGTGAGGCGTTTGCTGGGCACGGTGAGGCGTTTGCTGGGCACGGTGAGGCGGCGTTTGGCATTTTTCTGGGCACAGTGAGGTGTTTTCTGGGTACGGTGAGGCGTTTGCTGGGCACGGTGAGCTGGCGTTTGGCGTTTTCTGGGCACAGTGAGGCATTTGCTAGGCGCAGTGAGGTAGCGTTTGCCATTTTCTGAGCACTGTGATGCGTTTGCTGGGCGCGGTGAGGCGTTTGCTGGGCACGGTGAAGCGTTTTCTGAGCACGGTGCGATTTCTGGGCACGGTGAAGCGTTTGCTGGGCACGGTGAAGCGTTTTCTGGGCACGGTGAGGAGATTTCTGGGCACGGTGAGGAGATTCCTGGGCTTGGTGATGCCTTTTCTGGGCACGGTGAGGCGATTTCTGGGCACAGTGAGGAGATTTCTGGCACGGTGAAGCGTTTTCTGGGCACAGTGAGGAGATTTCTGGGCACAGTGAGGAGATTTCTGGCACGGTGAAGCGTTTTCTGGGCACAGTGAGGAGATTTCTGGGCATGGGGAAGCGTTTTCTGGGAACTGTAAAGCTATTTCTGGGCACAGTGAGGCGTTTGGCGTTTTCTGGGCACGGTGAGGCAATTTCTGGGCACGGTGAGGCAATTTCTGGGCACGGTGAGGCAATTTCTGGGCACGGTGAGGAGATTTCTGGGGACAGTGAGGCAATTTCTGGGCACAGTGAGGAGATTTCTGGGCACGGTGAGGAGTTTGGCGTTTTCTGGGCTCGGTGAGGAGATTTCTGGGGACAGTGAGGAGATTTCTGGGCTCGGTGAGGAGATTTCTGGGGACAGTGAGGCAATTTCTGGGCACAGTGAGGAGATTTCTGGGCACGGTGAGGAGATTTCTGGGCTCGGTGAGGAGATTTCTGGGCACGGTGAGGAGTTTGGAGGTTTCTGGGCTCGGTGAGGAGATTTCTGGGCACAGTGAGGAGATTTCTGGGCACGGTGAGGAGTTTGGAGGTTTCTGGGCTCGGTGAGGAGATTTCTGGGGACGGTGAGGAGATTTCTGGGCACTGTGAGGAGTTTGGAGATTTCTGGGCTCGGTGAGGAGATTTCTGGGGACGGTGAGGCAATTTCTTAGCACAGTGAGGAGATTTCTGGGCTCGGTGAGGAGATTTCTGGGCACAGTGAGGAGATTTCTGGGCACAGTGAGGAGATTTCTGGGCACGGTGAGGAGTTTGGAGGTTTCTGGGCTCGGTGAGGAGATTTCTGGGGACAGTGAGGAGATTTCTGGGCACAGTGAGGAGATTTCTGGGCACGGTGAGGAGTTTGGAGGTTTCTGGGCTCGGTGAGGAGATTTCTGGGGACAGTGAGGCAATTTCTGGGCACAGTGAGGAGATTTCTGGGCACGGTGAGGAGTTTGGAGGTTTCTGGGCTCGGTGAGGAGATTTCTGGGCACAGTGAGGAGATTTCTTAGCACAGTGAGGAGATTTCTGGGCACGGTGAGGAGTTTGGAGATTTCTGGGCTCGGTGAGGAGATTTCTGGGCACAGTGAGGAGATTTCTGGGCACAGTGAGGAGATTTCTGGGCACGGTGAGGAGATTTCTGGGCTCGGTGAGGAGATTTCTGGGGACAGTGAGGAGATTTCTGGGCACAGTGAGGAGATTTCTGGGCATGGTGAGGAGATTTCTGGGCTCGGTGAGGAGATTTCTGGGGACAGTGAGGAGATTTCTGGGCTCGGTGAGGAGATTTCTGGGCACGGTGAGGAGTTTGGAGGTTTCTGGGCTCGGTGAGGAGATTTCTGGGGACGGTGAGGCAATTTCTTAGCACAGTGAGGAGATTTCTGGGCACGGTGATGAGTTTGGAGATTTCTGGGCTCGGTGAGGAGATTTCTGGGCACGGTGAGGAGTTTGGAGGTTTCTGGGCTCGGTGAGGAGATTTCTGGGCACAGTGAGGAGATTTCTGGGCACGGTGAGGAGTTTGGAGATTTCTGGGCTCGGTGAGGAGATTTCTGGCACGGTGAAGCGTTTTCTGGGCACAGTGAGGAGATTTCTGGGCACAGTGAGGAGATTTCTGGCACGGTGAAGCGTTTTCTGGGCACAGTGAGGAGATTTCTGGGCATGGGGAAGCGTTTTCTGGGAACTGTAAAGCTATTTCTGGGCACAGTGAGGCGTTTGGCGTTTTCTGGGCACGGTGAGGCGATTTCTGGGCACAGTGAGATTTCTGGGCACGGTGAGGCGTTTTCTGGGCACGGTGAGATTTCTGGGCACGGGGAAGCGTTTTCTGGGCACTGTAAAGCTATTTCTGGGCACAGTGAGGCGTTTGGCGTTTTCTCGGCACGGTGAGGCAATTTCTGGGCACGGTGAGGCAATTTCTGGGCACGGTGAGGCAATTTCTGGGCACGGTGAGGAGATTTCTGGGGACAGTGAGGCAATTTCTGGGCACAGTGAGGAGATTTCTGGGCACGGTGAGGAGTTTGGCGTTTTCTGGGCTCGGTGAGGAGATTTCTGGGGACAGTGAGGAGATTTCTGGGCTCGGTGAGGAGATTTCTGGGGACAGTGAGGCAATTTCTGGGCACAGTGAGGAGATTTCTGGGCACGGTGAGGAGATTTCTGGGCTCGGTGAGGAGATTTCTGGGGACGGTGAGGCAATTTCTTAGCACAGTGAGGAGATTTCTGGGCTCGGTGAGGAGATTTCTGGGCACAGTGAGGAGATTTCTGGGCACGGTGAGGAGTTTGGAGGTTTCTGGGCTCGGTGAGGAGATTTCTGGGGACAGTGAGGAGATTTCTGGGCACAGTGAGGAGATTTCTGGGCACGGTGAGGAGTTTGGAGGTTTCTGGGCTCGGTGAGGAGATTTCTGGGGACAGTGAGGCAATTTCTGGGCACAGTGAGGAGATTTCTGGGCACGGTGAGGAGTTTGGAGGTTTCTGGGCTCGGTGAGGAGATTTCTGGGCACAGTGAGGAGATTTCTTAGCACAGTGAGGAGATTTCTGGGCACGGTGAGGAGTTTGGAGATTTCTGGGCTCGGTGAGGAGATTTCTGGGCACAGTGAGGAGATTTCTGGGCACGGTGAGGAGATTTCTGGGCACAGTGAGGAGATTTCTGGGCACGGTGAGGAGATTTCTGGGCTCGGTGAGGAGATTTCTGGGGACAGTGAGGAGATTTCTGGGCACAGTGAGGAGATTTCTGGGCACGGTGAGGAGATTTCTGGGCTCGGTGAGGAGATTTCTGGGGACAGTGAGGAGATTTCTGGGCTCGGTGAGGAGATTTCTGGGCACGGTGAGGAGTTTGGAGGTTTCTGGGCTCGGTGAGGAGATTTCTGGGGACGGTGAGGCAATTTCTTAGCACAGTGAGGAGATTTCTGGGCACGGTGATGAGTTTGGAGATTTCTGGGCTCGGTGAGGAGATTTCTGGGCACGGTGAGGAGTTTGGAGGTTTCTGGGCTCGGTGAGGAGATTTCTGGGCACAGTGAGGAGATTTCTGGGCACGGTGAGGAGTTTGGAGGTTTCTGGGCTCGGTGAGGAGATTTCTGGGGACGGTGAGGAGATTTCTGGGCACTGTGAGGAGTTTGGAGATTTCTGGGCTCGGTGAGGAGATTTCTGGGGACAGTGAGGCAATTTCTTAGCACAGTGAGGAGATTTCTGGGGACGGTGAGGCAATTTCTTAGCACAGTGAGGAGATTTCTGGGCTCGGTGAGGAGATTTCTGGGCACAGTGAGGAGATTTCTGGGCACAGTGAGGAGATTTCTGGGCACGGTGAGGAGTTTGGAGGTTTCTGGGCACGGTGAGGAGATTTCTGGGCACAGTGAGGAGATTTCTGGGCACGGTGAGGAGATTTCTGGGCACGGTGAGGAGATTTCTGGGCTCGGTGAGGAGATTTCTGGGGACGGTGAGGCAATTTCTTAGCACAGTGAGGAGATTTCTGGGCTCGGTGAGGAGATTTCTGGGGACAGTGAGGAGATTTCTGGGCACAGTGAGGAGATTTCTGGGCACGGTGAGGAGTTTGGAGGTTTCTGGGCTCGGTGAGGAGATTTCTGGGGACAGTGAGGCAATTTCTGGGCACAGTGAGGAGATTTCTGGGCACGGTGAGGAGTTTGGAGGTTTCTGGGCTCGGTGAGGAGATTTCTGGGCACAGTGAGGAGATTTCTTAGCACAGTGAGGAGATTTCTGGGCACGGTGAGGAGTTTGGAGATTTCTGGGCTCGGTGAGGAGATTTCTGGGCACAGTGAGGAGATTTCTGGGCACGGTGAGGAGATTTCTGGGCTCGGTGAGGAGATTTCTGGGGACAGTGAGGAGATTTCTGGGCACAGTGAGGAGATTTCTGGGCACGGTGAGGAGATTTCTGGGCTCGGTGAGGAGATTTCTGGGGACAGTGAGGAGATTTCTGGGCTCGGTGAGGAGATTTCTGGGCACGGTGAGGAGTTTGGAGGTTTCTGGGCTCGGTGAGGAGATTTCTGGGGACGGTGAGGCAATTTCTTAGCACAGTGAGGAGATTTCTGGGCACGGTGATGAGTTTGGAGATTTCTGGGCTCG
This sequence comes from Lithobates pipiens, assembly GCF_037356315.1. Lineage (NCBI taxonomy): Eukaryota > Metazoa > Chordata > Amphibia > Anura > Ranidae > Lithobates > Lithobates pipiens. The sequence goes on along the minus strand of NW_027507764.1, from coordinate 598,871,106 downwards.
GTGAGGAGATTTCTGGGCACGGTGAGGAGTTTGGAGGTTTCTGGGCTCGGTGAGGAGATTTCTGGGCACAGTGAGGAGATTTCTGGGTACGGTGAGGAGTTTGGAGATTTCTGGGCTCGGTGAGGAGATTTCTGGCACGGTGAAGCGTTTTCTGGGCACAGTGAGGAGATTTCTGGGCACAGTGAGGAGATTTCTGGCACGGTGAAGCGTTTTCTGGGCACAGTGAGGAGATTTCTGGGCATGGGGAAGCGTTTTCTGGGAACTGTAAAGCTATTTCTGGGCACAGTGAGGCGTTTGGCGTTTTCTGGGCACGGTGAGGCGATTTCTGGGCACAGTGAGATTTCTGGGCACGGTGAGGCGTTTTCTGGGCACGGTGAGGAGATTTCTGGGCACGGGGAAGCGTTTTCTGGGCACTGTAAAGCTATTTCTGGGCACAGTGAGGCGTTTGGCGTTTTCTCGGCACGGTGAAGCAATTTCTGGGCACAGTGAGGAGATTTCTGGGCACAGTGAGGCGTTTGGCGTTTTCTCGGCACGGTGAGGCAATTTCTGGGCACGGTGAGGCAATTTCTGGGCACGGTGAGGAGATTTCTGGGGACAGTGAGGCAATTTCTGGGCACAGTGAGGAGATTTCTGGGCACGGTGAGGAGTTTGGCGTTTTCTGGGCTCGGTGAGGAGATTTCTGGGGACAGTGAGGAGATTTCTGGGCTCGGTGAGGAGATTTCTGGGGACAGTGAGGCAATTTCTGGGCACAGTGAGGAGATTTCTGGGCACGGTGAGGAGATTTCTGGGCTCGGTGAGGAGATTTCTGGGGACGGTGAGGCAATTTCTTAGCACAGTGAGGAGATTTCTGGGCTCGGTGAGGAGATTTCTGGGCACAGTGAGGAGATTTCTGGGCACAGTGAGGAGATTTCTGGGCACGGTGAGGAGTTTGGAGGTTTCTGGGCTCGGTGAGGAGATTTCTGGGGACAGTGAGGCAATTTCTGGGCACAGTGAGGAGATTTCTGGGCACGGTGAGGAGTTTGGAGGTTTCTGGGCTCGGTGAGGAGATTTCTGGGCACAGTGAGGAGATTTCTTAGCACAGTGAGGAGATTTCTGGGCACGGTGAGGAGTTTGGAGATTTCTGGGCTCGGTGAGGAGATTTCTGGGCACAGTGAGGAGATTTCTGGGCACGGTGAGGAGATTTCTGGGCACAGTGAGGAGATTTCTGGGAACGGTGAGGAGATTTCTGGGGACAGTGAGGAGATTTCTGGGCACGGTGAGGAGATTTCTGGGCTCGGTGAGGAGATTTCTGGGGACAGTGAGGAGATTTCTGGGCACAGTGAGGAGATTTCTGGGCACGGTGAGGAGATTTCTGGGCTCGGTGAGGAGATTTCTGGGGACAGTGAGGAGATTTCTGGGCTCGGTGAGGAGATTTCTGGGCACGGTGAGGAGTTTGGAGGTTTCTGGGCTCGGTGAGGAGATTTCTGGGGACGGTGAGGCAATTTCTTAGCACAGTGAGGAGATTTCTGGGCACGGTGATGAGTTTGGAGATTTCTGGGCTCGGTGAGGAGATTTCTGGGCACGGTGAGGAGATTTCTGGGCACGGTGAGGAGTTTGGAGATTTCTGGGCTCGGTGAGGAGATTTCTGGGCACGGTGAGGAGTTTGGAGGTTTCTGGGCTCGGTGAGGAGATTTCTGGGCACAGTGAGGAGATTTCTGGGCACGGTGAGGAGATTTCTGGGCACGGTGAGGAGTTTGGAGATTTCTGGGCTCGGTGAGGAGATTTCTGGGCACGGTGAGGAGTTTGGAGATTTCTGGGCTCGGTGAGGAGATTTCTGGGGACGGTGAGGAGATTTCTGGGTACTGTGAGGAGTTTGGAGATTTCTGGGCTCGGTGAGGAGATTTCTGGGGACGGTGAGGAGATTTCTGGGTACGGTGAGGAGTTTGGAGATTTCTGGGCTCGGTGAGGAGATTTCTGGGCACAGTGAGGAGATTTCTGGGCACAGTGAGGAGATTTCTGGGCACGGTGAGGAGTTTGGAGGTTTCTGGGCTCGGTGAGGAGATTTCTGGGGACAGTGAGGAGATTTCTGGGCACAGTGAGGAGATTTCTGGGCACGGTGAGGAGTTTGGAGGTTTCTGGGCTCGGTGAGGAGATTTCTGGGGACAGTGAGGCAATTTCTGGGCACAGTGAGGAGATTTCTGGGCACGGTGAGGAGTTTGGAGGTTTCTGGGCTCGGTGAGGAGATTTCTGGGCACAGTGAGGAGATTTCTTAGCACAGTGAGGAGATTTCTGGGCACGGTGAGGAGTTTGGAGATTTCTGGGCACGGTGAGGAGATTTCTGGGCACAGTGAGGAGATTTCTGGGCACAGTGAGGAGATTTCTGGGCACGGTGAGGAGATTTCTGGGCTCGGTGAGGAGATTTCTGGGCACAGTGAGGAGATTTCTGGGCACAGTGAGGAGATTTCTGGGCACGGTGAGGAGATTTCTGGGCTCGGTGAGGAGATTTCTGGGGACAGTGAGGAGATTTCTGGGCTCGGTGAGGAGATTTCTGGGCACGGTGAGGAGTTTGGAGGTTTCTGGGCTCGGTGAGGAGATTTCTGGGGACGGTGAGGCAATTTCTTAGCACAGTGAGGAGATTTCTGGGCACGGTGATGAGTTTGGAGATTTCTGGGCTCGGTGAGGAGATTTCTGGGCACGGTGAGGAGTTTGGAGGTTTCTGGGCTCGGTGAGGAGATTTCTGGGCACAGTGAGGAGATTTCTGGGCACGGTGAGGAGTTTGGAGATTTCTGGGCTCGGTGAGGAGATTTCTGGCACGGTGAAGCGTTTTCTGGGCACAGTGAGGAGATTTCTGGCACGGTGAAGCGTTTTCTGGGCACAGTGAGGAGATTTCTGGGCATGGGGAAGCGTTTTCTGGGAACTGTAAAGCTATTTCTGGGCACAGTGAGGCGTTTGGCGTTTTCTGGGCACGGTGAGGCGATTTCTGGGCACAGTGAGATTTCTGGGCACGGTGAGGCGTTTTCTGGGCACGGTGAGATTTCTGGGCACGGGGAAGCGTTTTCTGGGCACTGTAAAGCTATTTCTGGGCACAGTGAGGCGTTTGGCGTTTTCTCGGCACGGTGAGGCAATTTCTGGGCACGGTGAGGCAATTTCTGGGCACGGTGAGGAGATTTCTGGGGACAGTGAGGCAATTTCTGGGCACAGTGAGGAGATTTCTGGGCACGGTGAGGAGTTTGGCGTTTTCTGGGCTCGGTGAGGAGATTTCTGGGGACAGTGAGGAGATTTCTGGGCTCGGTGAGGAGATTTCTGGGGACAGTGAGGCAATTTCTGGGCACAGTGAGGAGATTTCTGGGCACGGTGAGGAGATTTCTGGGCTCGGTGAGGAGATTTCTGGGGACGGTGAGGCAATTTCTTAGCACAGTGAGGAGATTTCTGGGCTCGGTGAGGAGATTTCTGGGCACAGTGAGGAGATTTCTGGGCACGGTGAGGAGTTTGGAGATTTCTGGGCTCGGTGAGGAGATTTCTGGGCACGGTGAGGAGTTTGGAGGTTTCTGGGCTCGGTGAGGAGATTTCTGGGCACAGTGAGGAGATTTCTGGGCACGGTGAGGAGTTTGGAGGTTTCTGGGCTCGGTGAGGAGATTTCTGGGGACGGTGAGGAGATTTCTGGGCACTGTGAGGAGTTTGGAGATTTCTGGGCACTGTGAGGAGTTTGGAGATTTCTGGGCTCGGTGAGGAGATTTCTGGGCACGGTGAGGAGATTTCTGGGCACGGTGAGGAGTTTGGAGATTTCTGGGCTCGGTGAGGAGTTTGGAGATTTCTGGGCTCGGTGAGGAGATTTCTGGGCACGGTGATGAGTTTGGAGATTTCTGGGCTCGGTGAGGAGATTTCTGGGCACGGTGAGGAGATTTCTGGGCACGGTGAGGAGTTTGGAGATTTCTGGGCTCGGTGAGGAGATTTCTGGGCACGGTGAGGAGTTTGGAGGTTTCTGGGCTCGGTGAGGAGATTTCTGGGCACAGTGAGGAGATTTCTGGGCACGGTGAGGAGATTTCTGGGCACGGTGAGGAGTTTGGAGATTTCTGGGCTCGGTGAGGAGATTTCTGGGCACGGTGAGGAGTTTGGAGATTTCTGGGCTCGGTGAGGAGATTTCTGGGGACGGTGAGGAGATTTCTGGGTACTGTGAGGAGTTTGGAGATTTCTGGGCTCGGTGAGGAGATTTCTGGGGACGGTGAGGAGATTTCTGGGTACGGTGAGGAGTTTGGAGATTTCTGGGCTCGGTGAGGAGATTTCTGGGCACAGTGAGGAGATTTCTGGGCACAGTGAGGAGATTTCTGGGCACGGTGAGGAGTTTGGAGGTTTCTGGGCTCGGTGAGGAGATTTCTGGGGACAGTGAGGAGATTTCTGGGCACAGTGAGGAGATTTCTGGGCACGGTGAGGAGTTTGGAGGTTTCTGGGCTCGGTGAGGAGATTTCTGGGGACAGTGAGGCAATTTCTGGGCACAGTGAGGAGATTTCTGGGCACGGTGAGGAGTTTGGAGGTTTCTGGGCTCGGTGAGGAGATTTCTGGGCACAGTGAGGAGATTTCTTAGCACAGTGAGGAGATTTCTGGGCACGGTGAGGAGTTTGGAGATTTCTGGGCACGGTGAGGAGATTTCTGGGCACAGTGAGGAGATTTCTGGGCACAGTGAGGAGATTTCTGGGCACGGTGAGGAGATTTCTGGGCTCGGTGAGGAGATTTCTGGGCACAGTGAGGAGATTTCTGGGCACAGTGAGGAGATTTCTGGGCACGGTGAGGAGATTTCTGGGCTCGGTGAGGAGATTTCTGGGGACAGTGAGGAGATTTCTGGGCTCGGTGAGGAGATTTCTGGGCACGGTGAGGAGTTTGGAGGTTTCTGGGCTCGGTGAGGAGATTTCTGGGGACGGTGAGGCAATTTCTTAGCACAGTGAGGAGATTTCTGGGCACGGTGATGAGTTTGGAGATTTCTGGGCTCGGTGAGGAGATTTCTGGGCACGGTGAGGAGTTTGGAGGTTTCTGGGCTCGGTGAGGAGATTTCTGGGCACAGTGAGGAGATTTCTGGGCACGGTGAGGAGTTTGGAGATTTCTGGGCTCGGTGAGGAGATTTCTGGCACGGTGAAGCGTTTTCTGGGCACAGTGAGGAGATTTCTGGCACGGTGAAGCGTTTTCTGGGCACAGTGAGGAGATTTCTGGGCATGGGGAAGCGTTTTCTGGGAACTGTAAAGCTATTTCTGGGCACAGTGAGGCGTTTGGCGTTTTCTGGGCACGGTGAGGCGATTTCTGGGCACAGTGAGATTTCTGGGCACGGTGAGGCGTTTTCTGGGCACGGTGAGATTTCTGGGCACGGGGAAGCGTTTTCTGGGCACTGTAAAGCTATTTCTGGGCACAGTGAGGCGTTTGGCGTTTTCTCGGCACGGTGAGGCAATTTCTGGGCACGGTGAGGCAATTTCTGGGCACGGTGAGGAGATTTCTGGGGACAGTGAGGCAATTTCTGGGCACAGTGAGGAGATTTCTGGGCACGGTGAGGAGTTTGGCGTTTTCTGGGCTCGGTGAGGAGATTTCTGGGGACAGTGAGGAGATTTCTGGGGACAGTGAGGCAATTTCTGGGCACAGTGAGGAGATTTCTGGGCACGGTGAGGAGATTTCTGGGCTCGGTGAGGAGATTTCTGGGGACGGTGAGGCAATTTCTTAGCACAGTGAGGAGATTTCTGGGCTCGGTGAGGAGATTTCTGGGCACAGTGAGGAGATTTCTGGGCACGGTGAGGAGTTTGGAGATTTCTGGGCTCGGTGAGGAGATTTCTGGGCACGGTGAGGAGTTTGGAGGTTTCTGGGCTCGGTGAGGAGATTTCTGGGCACAGTGAGGAGATTTCTGGGCACGGTGAGGAGTTTGGAGGTTTCTGGGCTCGGTGAGGAGATTTCTGGGGACGGCGAGGAGATTTCTGGGCACTGTGAGGAGTTTGGAGATTTCTGGGCACTGTGAGGAGTTTGGAGATTTCTGGGCTCGGTGAGGAGATTTCTGGGCACGGTGAGGAGATTTCTGGGCACGGTGAGGAGTTTGGAGATTTCTGGGCTCGGTGAGGAGTTTGGAGATTTCTGGGCTCGGTGAGGAGATTTCTGGGCACAGTGAGGAGATTTCTGGGCTCGGTGAGGAGATTTCTGGGGACAGTGAGACGTATTTATTGGCAAAACAATGTAATGTATATGGAGTTAGTGCTATGCACGGGGCCCCGCCCCCTCTCCAAGCTCCGCCCTATCGCTCCCTCCCAGCAAGTCTCCGCCCGCTTAACAAATATCCCGCGCATGCGATTTGGGGGCATGTTAGTGGGGTGGGCGGATCTGTCCAGCTCCGCCTACCCGCCCACAACTCTCCGCCCACTTCAGTCCAGAATTTTTTTTCGCCGCTAAACAGACTGCGCACGCGCTGTTATGTCAGTGAATTGGCGCATGCGCGGTAAAGGACAGCCGTTTCCGTGACGTAGCCGCACCGGAAGTGACGAATTGTTTTTATCATGGGTCGCAGAGATTTTTACAACACCGGTAGCGGAAGGGGCGGGGCCGGGATGGAAACGCGCAGTGTCTGGTAGTCATGATCATCTCTCGCCAGGTGAGACCCCGGAGTATCGAGGGGGAGGGGGGAGTGTCCACTATAGAGGGTCCCCCTCCCCCAACACACTCAGAGGACCAATCATAGGCTGAGCTCTACTACCATCCCCCATCATCCCAGGAGGGACCCCAACTCTACTCAGCTATATAGAGGGGGAGGGGTGTAGAGGGGGAGGGGTGTGATGAGTATTGATGGGAGGTTCTCTGTCGCTCTTCAGGTGTCGGTGCTCTTCGATGAGGTGGGGGTGTATTTCTCGGAGGGGGAGGGGTGATGAGGAGTATTGATGGGAGGTTCTCTGTCGCTCTTCAGGTGTCGGTGCTCTTCGATGAGGTGGGGGTGTATTTCTCGGAGGGGGAGGGGTGATGAGGAGTATTGATGGGAGGTTCTCTGTCGCTCTTCAGGTGTCGGTGCTCTTCGATGAGGTGGGGGTGTATTTCTCGGAGGGGGAGGGGTGTGATGAGTATTGATGGAGGTTCTCTGTCGCTCTTCAGGTGTCGGTGCTCTTCGATGAGGTGGGGGTGTATTTCTCGGAGGGGGAGGGGTGTGATGAGTATTGATGGGAGGTTCTCTGTCGCTCTTCAGGTGTCGGTGCTCTTCGATGAGGTGGGGGTGTATTTCTCGGAGGGGGAGGGGTGATGATGAGTATTGATGGGAGGTTCTCTGTCGCTCTTCAGGTGTCGGTGCTCTTCGATGAGGTGGGGTGTATTTCTCGGAGGGGGAGGGGTGATGAGGAGTATTGATGGGAGGTTCTCTGTCGCTCTTCAGGTGTCGGTGCTCTTCGATGAGGTGGGGTGTATTTCTCGGAGGGGGAGGGGGGTGATGAGGAGTATTGATGGGAGGTTCTCTGTCGCTCTTCAGGTGTCGGTGCTCTTCGATGAGGTGGGGGTGTATTTCTCGGAGGGGGAGGGGTGTGATGAGGAGTATTGATGGAGGTTCTCTGTCGCTCTTCAGGTGTCGGTGCTCTTCGATGAGGTGGGGTGTATTTCTCGGAGGGGGAGGGGTGTGATGAGTATTGATGGGAGGTTCTCTGTCGCTCTTCAGGTGTCGGTGCTCTTCGATGAGGTGGGGGTGTATTTCTCGGAGGGGGAGGGGTGTGATGAGTATTGATGGGAGGTTCTCTGTCGCTCTTCAGGTGTCGGTGCTCTTCGATGAGGTGGGGTGTATTTCTCGGAGGGGGAGGGGTGATGAGGAGTATTGATGGGAGGTTCTCTGTCGCTCTTCAGGTGTCGGTGCTCTTCGATGAGGTGGGGGTGTATTTCTCGGAGGGGGAGGGGTGTGATGAGTATTGATGGGAGGTTCTCTGTCGCTCTTCAGGTGCCGGTGCTCTTCGATGAGGTGGGGTGTATTTCTCGGAGGGGGAGGGGTGTGATGAGGAGTATTGATGGGAGGTTCTCTGTCGCTCTTCAGGTGTCGGTGCTCTTCGATGAGGTGGGGTGTATTTCTCGGAGGGGGAGGGGGGTGATGAGGAGTATTGATGGGAGGTTCTCTGTCGCTCTTCAGGTGTCGGTGCTCTTCGATGAGGTGGGGGTGTATTTCTCGGAGGGGGAGGGGTGTGATGAGGAGTATTGATGGAGGTTCTCTGTCGCTCTTCAGGTGCCGGTGCTCTTCGATGAGGTGGGGGTGTATTTCTCGGAGGGGGAGGGGTGTAATGAGGAGTATTGATGGGAGGTTCTCTGTCGCTCTTCAGGTGTCGGTGCTCTTCGATGAGGTGGGGTGTATTTCTCGGAGGGGGAGGGGTGTGATGAGTATTGATGGAGGTTCTCTGTCGCTCTTCAGGTGTCGGTGCTCTTCGATGAGGTGGGGGTGTATTTCTCGGAGGGGGAGGGGTGTGATGAGGAGTATTGATGGGAGGTTCTCTGTCGCTCTTCAGGTGTCGGTGCTCTTCGATGAGGTGGGGGTGTATTTCTCGGAGGGGGAGGGGTGATGAGGAGTATTGATGGGAGGTTCTCTGTCGCTCTTCAGGTGCCGGTGCTCTTCGATGAGGTGGGGGTGTATTTCTCGGAGGGGGAGGGGTGTAATGAGGAGTATTGATGGGAGGTTCTCTGTCGCTCTTCAGGTGTCGGTGCTCTTCGATGAGGTGGGGTGTATTTCTCGGAGGGGTGTGATGAGGAGTATTGATGGGAGGTTCTCTGTCGCTCTTCAGGTGTCGGTGCTCTTCGATGAGGTGGGGGTGTATTTCTCGGAGGGGGAGGGTGTGATGAGGAGTATTGATGGAGGTTCTCTGTCGCTCTTCAGGTGTCGGTGCTCTTCGATGAGGTGGGGTGTATTTCTCGGAGGGGGAGGGGTGTGATGAGGAGTATTGATGGGAGGTTCTCTGTTGCTCTTCAGGTGTCGGTGCTCTTCGATGAGGTGGGGTGTATTTCTCGGAGGGGGAGGGGTGTGATGAGGAGTATTGATGGGAGGTTCTCTGTTGCTCTTCAGGTGTCGGTGCTCTTCGATGAGGTGGGGTGTTTTTCTTGGAGGGGGAGGGGTGTGATGAGTATTGATGGAGGTTCTCTGTCGCTCTTCAGGTGTCGGTGCTCTTCGATGAGGTGGGGTGTATTTCTCGGAGGGGGAGGGGTGTGATGAGTATTGATGGGAGGTTCTCTGTCGCTCTTCAGGTGTCGGTGCTCTTCGATGAGGTGGGGTGTATTTCTCGGAGGGGGAGGGGTGATGAGGAGTATTGATGGGAGGTTCTCTGTCGCTCTTCAGGTGCCAGTGCTCTTCGATGAGGTGGGGTGTATTTCTCGGAGGGGGAGGGGTGTGATGAGGAGTATTGATGGGAGGTTCTCTGTCGCTCTTCAGGTGTCGGTGCTCTTCGATGAGGTGGGGTGTATTTCTCGGAGGGGGAGGGGGGTGATGAGGAGTATTGATGGAGGTTCTCTGTCGCTCTTCAGGTGCCGGTGCTCTTCGATGAGGTGGGGGTGTATTTCTCGGAGGGGGAGGGGTGTAATGAGGAGTATTGATGGGAGGTTCTCTGTCGCTCTTCAGGTGTCGGTGCTCTTCGATGAGGTGGGGTGTATTTCTCGGAGGGGGAGGGGTGTGATGAGTATTGATGGAGGTTCTCTGTCGCTCTTCAGGTGTCGGTGCTCTTCGATGAGGTGGGGGTGTATTTCTCGGAGGGGGAGGGGTGTGATGAGGAGTATTGATGGGAGGTTCTCTGTCGCTCTTCAGGTGTCGGTGCTCTTCGATGAGGTGGGGGTGTATTTCTCGGAGGGGGAGGGGTGATGAGGAGTATTGATGGGAGGTTCTCTGTCGCTCTTCAGGTGCCGGTGCTCTTCGATGAGGTGGGGGTGTATTTCTCGGAGGGGGAGGGGTGTAATGAGGAGTATTGATGGGAGGTTCTCTGTCGCTCTTCAGGTGTCGGTGCTCTTCGATGAGGTGGGGTGTATTTCTCGGAGGGGGAGGGGTGTGATGAGTATTGATGGAGGTTCTCTGTCGCTCTTCAGGTGTCGGTGCTCTTCGATGAGGTGGGGTGTATTTCTCGGAGGGGGAGGGGTGTGATGAGGAGTATTGATGGGAGGTTCTCTGTTGCTCTTCAGGTGTCGGTGCTCTTCGATGAGGTGGGGGTGTATTTCTCGGAGGGGGGTGATGATGAGTATTGATGGGAGGTTCTCTGTCGCTCTTCAGGTGTCGGTGCTCTTCGATGAGGTGGGGTGTATTTCTCGGAGGGGGAGGGGTGTGATGAGTATTGATGGAGGTTCTCTGTCGCTCTTCAGGTGTCGGTGCTCTTCGATGAGGTGGGGGTGTATTTCTCGGAGGGGGAGGGGTGTGATGAGGAGTATTGATGGGAGGTTCTCTGTCGCTCTTCAGGTGTCGGTGCTCTTCGATGAGGTGGGGGTGTATTTCTTGGAGGGGGAGGGGTGTGATGAGGAGTATTGATGGGAGGTTCTCTGTCGCTCTTCAGGTGCCGGTGCTCTTTGATGAGGTGGGGTGTATTTCTCGGAGGGGGAGGGGTGTGATGAGTATTGATGGAGGTTCTCTGTCGCTCTTCAGGTGTCGGTGCTCTTCGATGAGGTGGGGTGTATTTCTCGGAGGGGGAGGGGTGTGATGAGTATTGATGGGAGGTTCTCTGTCGCTCTTCAGGTGTCGGTGCTCTTCGATGAGGTGGGGGTGTATTTCTCGGAGGGGGGTGATGAGGAGTATTGATGGGAGGTTCTCTGTCGCTCTTCAGGTGTCGGTGCTCTTCGATGAGGTGGGGGTGTATTTCTCGGAGGGGGAGGGGTGTGATGAGGAGTATTGATGGGAGGTTCTCTGTCGCTCTTCAGGTGTCGGTGCTCTTCGATGAGGTGGGGGTGTATTTCTCGGAGGGGGAGGGGTGTGATGAGGAGTATTGATGGAGGTTCTCTGTCGCTCTTCAGGTGTCGGTGCTCTTCGATGAGGTGGGGTGTATTTCTCGGAGGGGGAGGGGTGTGATGAGTATTGATGGAGGTTCTCTGTCGCTCTTCAGGTGTCGGTGCTCTTCGATGAGGTGGGGGTGTATTTCTCGGAGGGGGAGGGGTGTGATGAGTATTGATGGGAGGTTCTCTGTCGCTCTTCAGGTGTCGGTGCTCTTCGATGAGGTGGGGTGTATTTCTCGGAGGGGGAGGGGTGATGAGGAGTATTGATGGGAGGTTCTCTGTCGCTCTTCAGGTGCCGGTGCTCTTCGATGAGGTGGGGTGTATTTCTTGGAGGGGGAGGGGTGTGATGAGGAGTATTGATGGGAGGTTCTCTGTCGCTCTTCAGGTGTCGGTGCTCTTCGATGAGGTGGGGTGTATTTCTCGGAGGGGGAGGGGTGTGATGAGTATTGATGGAGGTTCTCTGTCGCTCTTCAGGTGTCGGTGCTCTTCGATGAGGTGGGGGTGTATTTCTCGGAGGGGGAGGGGTGTGATGAGGAGTATTGATGGGAGGTTCTCTGTCGCTCTTCAGGTGTCGGTGCTCTTCGATGAGGTGGGGGTGTATTTCTTGGAGGGGGAGGGGTGTGATGAGGAGTATTGATGGGAGGTTCTCTGTCGCTCTTCAGGTGCCGGTGCTCTTTGATGAGGTGGGGTGTATTTCTCGGAGGGGGAGGGGTGTGATGAGTATTGATGGAGGTTCTCTGTCGCTCTTCAGGTGTCGGTGCTCTTCGATGAGGTGGGGTGTATTTCTCGGAGGGGGAGGGGTGTGATGAGTATTGATGGGAGGTTCTCTGTCGCTCTTCAGGTGTCGGTGCTCTTCGATGAGGTGGGGGTGTATTTCTCGGAGGGGGGTGATGAGGAGTATTGATGGGAGGTTCTCTGTCGCTCTTCAGGTGTCGGTGCTCTTCGATGAGGTGGGGGTGTATTTCTCGGAGGGGGAGGGGTGTGATGAGGAGTATTGATGGGAGGTTCTCTGTCGCTCTTCAGGTGTCGGTGCTCTTCGATGAGGTGGGGGTGTATTTCTCGGAGGGGGAGGGGTGTGATGAGGAGTATTGATGGAGGTTCTCTGTCGCTCTTCAGGTGTCGGTGCTCTTCGATGAGGTGGGGTGTATTTCTCGGAGGGGGAGGGGTGTGATGAGTATTGATGGAGGTTCTCTGTCGCTCTTCAGGTGTCGGTGCTCTTCGATGAGGTGGGGGTGTATTTCTCGGAGGGGGAGGGGTGTGATGAGTATTGATGGGAGGTTCTCTGTCGCTCTTCAGGTGTCGGTGCTCTTCGATGAGGTGGGGTGTATTTCTCGGAGGGGGAGGGGTGATGAGGAGTATTGATGGGAGGTTCTCTGTCGCTCTTCAGGTGCCGGTGCTCTTCGATGAGGTGGGGTGTATTTCTCGGAGGGGGAGGGGTGTGATGAGGAGTATTGATGGGAGGTTCTCTGTCGCTCTTCAGGTGTCGGTGCTCTTCGATGAGGTGGGGGTGTATTTCTCGGAGGGGGAGGGGTGTGATGAGGAGTATTGATGGGAGGTTCTCTGTCGCTCTTCAGGTGCCGGTGCTCTTCGATGAGGTGGGGTGTATTTCTCGGAGGGGGAGGGGTGTAATGAGGAGTATTGATGGGAGGTTCTCTGTCGCTCTTCAGGTGTCGGTGCTCTTCGATGAGGTGGGGTGTATTTCTCGGAGGGGGAGGGGTGTGATGAGTATTGATGGAGGTTCTCTGTCGCTCTTCAGGTGTCGGTGCTCTTCGATGAGGTGGGGGTGTATTTCTCGGAGGGGGAGGGGTGTGATGAGGAGTATTGATGGGAGGTTCTCTGTCGCTCTTCAGGTGTCGGTGCTCTTCGATGAGGTGGGGTGTATTTCTCGGAGGGGGAGGGGTGTGATGAGGAGTATTGATGGGAGGTTCTCTGTCGCTCTTCAGGTGTCGGTGCTCTTCGATGAGGTGGGGGTGTATTTCTTGGAGGGGGAGGGGTGTGATGAGGAGTATTGATGGGAGGTTCTCTGTCGCTCTTCAGGTGCCGGTGCTCTTTGATGAGGTGGGGTGTATTTCTCGGAGGGGGAGGGGTGTGATGAGGAGTATTGATGGGAGGTTCTCTGTCGCTCTTCAGGTGTCGGTGCTCTTCGATGAGGTGGGGTGTATTTCTCGGAGGGGGAGGGGTGTGATGAGTATTGATGGGAGGTTCTCTGTCGCTCTTCAGGTGCCGGTGCTCTTCGATGAGGTGGGGGTGTATTTCTCGGAGGGGGAGGGGTGTGATGAGGAGTATTGATGGGAGGTTCTCTGTCGCTCTTCAGGTGCCGGTGCTCTTTGATGAGGTGGCGGTGTATTTCTCGGAGGGGGAGGGGTGTGATGAGGAGTATTGATGGGAGGTTCTCTGTCGCTCTTCAGGTGTCGGTGCTCTTCGATGAGGTGGGGTGTATTTCTCGGAGGGGGAGGGGTGTGATGAGGAGTATTGATGGAGGTTCTCTGTCGCTCTTCAGGTGTCGCTGCTCTTCGATGAGGTGGGGTGTATTTCTCGGAGGGGGAGGGGTGTGATGAGGAGTATTGATGGGAGGTTCTCTGTCGCTCTTCAGGTGCCGGTGCTCTTTGATGAGGTGGGGTGTATTTCTCGGAGGGGGAGGGGTGTGATGAGGAGTATTGATGGGAGGTTCTCTGTCGCTCTTCAGGTGTCGGTGTTCTTCGATGAGGTGGGGGTGTATTTCTCGGAGGGGGAGGGGTGTGATGAGGAGTATTGATGGGAGGTTCTCTGTCGCTCTTCAGGTGTCGGTGCTCTTCGATGAGGTGGGGTGTATTTCTCGGAGGGGGAGGGGTGTGATGAGGAGTATTGATGGAGGTTCTCTGTCGCTCTTCAGGTGCCGGTGCTCTTCGATGAGGTGGGGGTGTATTTCTCGGAGGGGGAGGGGTGTAATGAGGAGTATTGATGGGAGGTTCTCTGTCGCTCTTCAGGTGTCGGTGCTCTTCGATGAGGTGGGGTGTATTTCTCGGAGGGGGAGGGGTGTGATGAGTATTGATGGAGGTTCTCTGTCGCTCTTCAGGTGTCGGTGCTCTTCGATGAGGTGGGGGTGTATTTCTCGGAGGGGGAGGGGTGTGATGAGGAGTATTGATGGGAGGTTCTCTGTCGCTCTTCAGGTGTCGGTGCTCTTCGATGAGGTGGGGGTGTATTTCTCGGAGGGGGGGGGGTGATGAGGAGTATTGATGGGAGGTTCTCTGTCGCTCTTCAGGTGCCGGTGCTCTTCGATGAGGTGGGGGTGTATTTCTCGGAGGGGGAGGGGTGTAATGAGGAGTATTGATGGGAGGTTCTCTGTCGCTCTTCAGGTGTCGGTGCTCTTCGATGAGGTGGGGTGTATTTCTCGGAGGGGGAGGGGTGTGATGAGTATTGATGGAGGTTCTCTGTCGCTCTTCAGGTGTCGGTGCTCTTCGATGAGGTGGGGTGTATTTCTCGGAGGGGGAGGGGTGTGATGAGGAGTATTGATGGGAGGTTCTCTGTTGCTCTTCAGGTGTCGGTGCTCTTCGATGAGGTGGGGGTGTATTTCTCGGAGGGGGGTGATGATGAGTATTGATGGGAGGTTCTCTGTCGCTCTTCAGGTGTCGGTGCTCTTCGATGAGGTGGGGGTGTATTTCTCGGAGGGGGAGGGGTGTGATGAGGAGTATTGATGGGAGGTTCTCTGTCGCTCTTCAGGTGTCGGTGCTCTTCGATGAGGTGGGGGTGTATTTCTTGGAGGGGGAGGGGTGTGATGAGGAGTATTGATGGGAGGTTCTCTGTCGCTCTTCAGGTGCCGGTGCTCTTTGATGAGGTGGGGTGTATTTCTCGGAGGGGGAGGGGTGTGATGAGTATTGATGGAGGTTCTCTGTCGCTCTTCAGGTGTCGGTGCTCTTCGATGAGGTGGGGTGTATTTCTCGGAGGGGGAGGGGTGTGATGAGTATTGATGGGAGGTTCTCTGTCGCTCTTCAGGTGCCGGTGCTCTTCGATGAGGTGGGGGTGTATTTCTCGGAGGGGGAGGGGTGTGATGAGGAGTATTGATGGGAGGTTCTCTGTCGCTCTTCAGGTGTCGGTGCTCTTCGATGAGGTGGGGGTGTATTTCTCGGAGGGGGAGGGGTGTGATGAGGAGTATTGATGGAGGTTCTCTGTCGCTCTTCAGGTGTCGGTGCTCTTCGATGAGGTGGGGTGTATTTCTCGGAGGGGGAGGGGTGTGATGAGTATTGATGGAGGTTCTCTGTCGCTCTTCAGGTGTCGGTGCTCTTCGATGAGGTGGGGGTGTATTTCTCGGAGGGGGAGGGGTGTGATGAGTATTGATGGGAGGTTCTCTGTCGCTCTTCAGGTGTCGGTGCTCTTCGATGAGGTGGGGTGTATTTCTCGGAGGGGGAGGGGTGATGAGGAGTATTGATGGGAGGTTCTCTGTCGCTCTTCAGGTGCCGGTGCTCTTCGATGAGGTGGGGGTGTATTTCTCGGAGGGGGAGGGGTGTGATGAGGAGTATTGATGGGAGGTTCTCTGTCGCTCTTCAGGTGTCGGTGCTCTTCGATGAGGTGGGGGTGTATTTCTCGGAGGGGGAGGGGTGTGATGAGTATTGATGGGAGGTTCTCTGTCGCTCTTCAGGTGTCGGTGCTCTTCGATGAGGTGGGGGTGTATTTCTCGGAGGGGGAGGGGTGTGATGAGTATTGATGGAGGTTCTCTGTCGCTCTTCAGGTGTCGGTGCTCTTCGATGAGGTGGGGGTGTATTTCTCGGAGGGGGAGGGGTGTGATGAGGAGTATTGATGGGAGGTTCTCTGTCGCTCTTCAGGTGTCGGTGCTCTTCGATGAGGTGGGGTGTATTTCTCGGAGGGGGAGGGGTGTGATGAGGAGTATTGATGGGAGGTTCTCTGTCGCTCTTCAGGTGTCGGTGCTCTTCGATGAGGTGGGGGTGTATTTCTTGGAGGGGGAGGGGTGTGATGAGGAGTATTGATGGGAGGTTCTCTGTCGCTCTTCAGGTGCCGGTGCTCTTTGATGAGGTGGGGTGTATTTCTCGGAGGGGGAGGGGTGTGATGAGGAGTATTGATGGGAGGTTCTCTGTCGCTCTTCAGGTGTCGGTGCTCTTCGATGAGGTGGGGTGTATTTCTCGGAGGGGGAGGGGTGTGATGAGTATTGATGGGAGGTTCTCTGTCGCTCTTCAGGTGCCGGTGCTCTTCGATGAGGTGGGGGTGTATTTCTCGGAGGGGGAGGGGTGTGATGAGGAGTATTGATGGGAGGTTCTCTGTCGCTCTTCAGGTGTCGGTGCTCTTCGATGAGGTGGGGTGTATTTCTCGGAGGGGGAGGGGTGTGATGAGTATTGATGGAGGTTCTCTGTCGCTCTTCAGGTGCCGGTGCTCTTCGATGAGGTGGGGTGTATTTCTCGGAGGGGGAGGGGTGTGATGAGGAGTATTGATGGGAGGTTCTCTGTCGCTCTTCAGGTGTCGGTGCTCTTCGATGAGGTGGGGTGTATTTCTCGGAGGGGGAGGGGTGTGATGAGGAGTATTGATGGAGGTTCTCTGTCGCTCTTCAGGTGTCGCTGCTCTTCGATGAGGTGGGGTGTATTTCTCGGAGGGGGAGGGGTGTGATGAGGAGTATTGATGGGAGGTTCTCTGTCGCTCTTCAGGTGTCGGTGCTCTTCGATGAGGTGGGGGTGTATTTCTCGGAGGGGGAGGGGTGTGAGGAGTATTGATGGGAGGTTCTCTGTCGCTCTTCAGGTGTCGGTGCTCTTCGATGAGGTGGGGGTGTATTTCTCGGAGGGGGAGGGGTGTAATGAGGAGTATTGATGGGAGGTTCTCTGTCGCTCTTCAGGTGTCGGTGCTCTTCGATGAGGTGGGGTGTATTTCTCGGAGGGGGAGGGGTGTGATGAGTATTGATGGAGGTTCTCTGTCGCTCTTCAGGTGTCGGTGCTCTTCGATGAGGTGGGGTGTATTTCTCGGAGGGGGAGGGGTGTGATGAGGAGTATTGATGGGAGGTTCTCTGTCGCTCTTCAGGTGTCGGTGCTCTTCGATGAGGTGGGGTGTATTTCTCGGAGGGGGAGGGGTGTGATGAGTATTGATGGGAGGTTCTCTGTCGCTCTTCAGGTGTCGGTGCTCTTCGATGAGGTGGGGTGTATTTCTCGGAGGGGGAGGGGTGTGATGAGGAGTATTGATGGGAGGTTCTCTGTCGCTCTTCAGGTGTCGGTGCTCTTCGATGAGTTGGGGGTGTATTTCTCGGAGGGGGAGGGGTGTGATGAGTATTGATGGGAGGTTCTCTGTCGCTCTTCAGGTGTCGGTGCTCTTCGATGAGGTGGGGGTGTATTTCTCGGAGGGGGAGGGGTGATGAGGAGTATTGATGGGAGGTTCTCTGTCGCTCTTCAGGTGTCGGTGCTCTTCGATGAGGTGGGGGTGTATTTCTCGGAGGGGGAGGGGTGTGATGAGTATTGATGGGAGGTTCTCTGTCGCTCTTCAGGTGTCGGTGCTCTTCGATGAGGTGGGGGTGTATTTCTCGGAGGGGGAGGGGTGTAATGAGGAGTATTGATGGGAGGTTCTCTGTCGCTCTTCAGGTGTCGGTGCTCTTCGATGAGGTGGGGGTGTATTTCTCGGAGGGGGAGGGGTGTAATGAGGAGTATTGATGGGAGGTTCTCTGTCGCTCTTCAGGTGTCGGTGCTCTTCGATGAGGTGGGGTGTATTTCTCGGAGGGGGAGGGGTGTGATGAGTATTGATGGAGGTTCTCTGTCGCTCTTCAGGTGTCGGTGCTCTTCGATGAGGTGGGGTGTATTTCTCGGAGGGGGAGGGGTGTAATGAGGAGTATTGATGGGAGGTTCTCTGTCGCTCTTCAGGTGTCGGTGCTCTTCGATGAGGTGGGGTGTATTTCTCGGAGGGGGAGGGGTGTGATGAGGAGTATTGATGGAGGTTCTCTGTCGCTCTTCAGGTGTCGGTGCTCTTCGATGAGGTGGGGTGTATTTCTCGGAGGGGGAGGGGTGTGATGAGGAGTATTGATGGGAGGTTCTCTGTCGCTCTTCAGGTGTCGGTGCTCTTCGATGAGGTGGGGGTGTATTTCTCGGAGGGGGAGGGGTGTGAGGAGTATTGATGGGAGGTTCTCTGTCGCTCTTCAGGTGTCGGTGCTCTTCGATGAGGTGGGGGTGTATTTCTCGGAGGGGGAGGGGTGTAATGAGGAGTATTGATGGGAGGTTCTCTGTCGCTCTTCAGGTGTCGGTGCTCTTCGATGAGGTGGGGGTGTATTTCTCGGAGGGGGAGGGGTGTGATGAGTATTGATGGAGGTTCTCTGTCGCTCTTCAGGTGTCGGTGCTCTTCGATGAGGTGGGGGTGTATTTCTCGGAGGGGGAGGGGTGTGATGAGGAGTATTGATGGGAGGTTCTCTGTCGCTCTTCAGGTGTCGGTGCTCTTCGATGAGGTGGGGGTGTATTTCTCGGAGGGGGAGGGGTGTGATGAGGAGTATTGATGGGAGGTTCTCTGTCGCTCTTCAGGTGTCGGTGCTCTTCGATGAGGTGGGGGTGTATTTCTCGGAGGGGGAGGGGTGGATGGAGTATTGATGGGAGGTTCTCTGTTGCTCTTCAGGTGTCGGTGCTCTTCGATGAGGTGGGGTGTATTTCTCGGAGGGGGAGGGGTGTGATGAGGAGTATTGATGGGAGGTTCTCTGTCGCTCTTCAGGTGTCGGTGCTCTTCGATGAGGTGGGGGTGTATTTCTCGGAGGGGGAGGGGGGTGATGAGGAGTATTGATGGGAGGTTCTCTGTCGCTCTTCAGGTGTCGGTGCTCTTCGATGAGGTGGGGGTGTATTTCTCGGAGGGGGAGGGGTGTGATGAGGAGTATTGATGGGAGGTTCTCTGTCGCTCTTCAGGTGTCGGTGCTCTTCGATGAGGTGGGGGTGTATTTCTCGGAGGGGGAGGGGTGTGATGAGTATTGATGGGAGGTTCTCTGTCGCTCTTCAGGTGTCGGTGCTCTTCGATGAGGTGGGGGTGTATTTCTCGGAGGGGGAGGGGGTGTGATGAGTATTGATGGAGGTTCTCTGTCGCTCTTCAGGTGTCGGTGCTCTTCGATGAGGTGGGGGTGTATTTCTCGGAGGGGGAGGGGTGTGATGAGGAGTATTGATGGGAGGTTCTCTGTCGCTCTTCAGGTGTCGGTGCTCTTCGATGAGGTGGGGGTGTATTTCTCGGAGGGGGAGGGGTGTGATGAGTATTGATGGGAGGTTCTCTGTCGCTCTTCAGGTGTCGGTGCTCTTCGATGAGGTGGGGTGTATTTCTCGGAGGGGGAGGGGTGTGATGAGGAGTATTGATGGGAGGTTCTCTGTCGCTCTTCAGGTGTCGGTGCTCTTCGATGAGGTGGGGGAGGGGTGTGATGAGTATTGATGGGAGGTTCTCTGTCGCTCTTCAGGTGTCGGTGCTCTTCGATGAGGTGGGGGTGTATTTCTCGGAGGGGGAGGGGGGTGATGA
This sequence comes from Lithobates pipiens, assembly GCF_037356315.1. Lineage (NCBI taxonomy): Eukaryota > Metazoa > Chordata > Amphibia > Anura > Ranidae > Lithobates > Lithobates pipiens. Next base: position 598,851,759 of record NW_027507764.1, on the reverse strand, counting down.
GGAGTATTGATGGGAGGTTCTCTGTCGCTCTTCAGGTGTCGGTGCTCTTCGATGAGGTGGGGGTGTATTTCTCGGAGGGGGAGGGGTGTGAGGAGTATTGATGGGAGGTTCTCTGTCGCTCTTCAGGTGTCGGTGCTCTTCGATGAGGTGGGGGTGTATTTCTCGGAGGGGGAGGGGTGTGATGAGGAGTATTGATGGGAGGTTCTCTGTCGCTCTTCAGGTGTCGGTGCTCTTCGATGAGGTGGGGGTGTATTTCTCGGAGGGGGAGGGGTGTGATGAGTATTGATGGAGGTTCTCTGTCGCTCTTCAGGTGTCGGTGCTCTTCGATGAGGTGGGGTGTATTTCTCGGAGGGGGAGGGTGTGATGAGGAGTATTGATGGGAGGTTCTCTGTCGCTCTTCAGGTGTCGGTGCTCTTCGATGAGGTGGGGGTGTATTTCTCGGAGGGGGAGGGGTGTGAGGAGTATTGATGGGAGGTTCTCTGTCGCTCTTCAGGTGTCGGTGCTCTTCGATGAGGTGGGGGTGTATTTCTCGGAGGGGGAGGGGTGTGAGGAGTATTGATGGGAGGTTCTCTGTCGCTCTTCAGGTGTCGGTGCTCTTCGATGAGGTGGGGGTGTATTTCTCGGAGGGGGAGGGGTGTGATGAGGAGTATTGATGGGAGGTTCTCTGTCGCTCTTCAGGTGTCGGTGCTCTTCGATGAGGTGGGGGTGTATTTCTCGGAGGGGGAGGGGTGTAATGAGGAGTATTGATGGGAGGTTCTCTGTCGCTCTTCAGGTGTCGGTGCTCTTCGATGAGGTGGGGGTGTATTTCTCGGAGGGGGAGGGGTGTGATGAGGAGTATTGATGGGAGGTTCTCTGTCGCTCTTCAGGTGTCGGTGCTCTTCGATGAGGTGGGGTGTATTTCTCGGAGGGGGAGGGGTGATGAGTATTGATGGGAGGTTCTCTGTCGCTCTTCAGGTGTCGGTGCTCTTCGATGAGGTGGGGGTGTATTTCTCGGAGGGGGAGGGGGGTGATGAGGAGTATTGATGGGAGGTTCTCTGTCGCTCTTCAGGTGTCGGTGCTCTTCGATGAGGTGGGGGTGTATTTCTCGGAGGGGGAGGGGTGTGATGAGGAGTATTGATGGGAGGTTCTCTGTCGCTCTTCAGGTGTCGGTGCTCTTCGATGAGGTGGGGTGTATTTCTCGGAGGGGGAGGGGTGTGATGAGTATTGATGGGAGGTTCTCTGTCGCTCTTCAGGTGTCGGTGCTCTTCGATGAGGTGGGGTGTATTTCTCGGAGGGGGAGGGGTGTGATGAGTATTGATGGGAGGTTCTCTGTCGCTCTTCAGGTGTCGGTGCTCTTCGATGAGGTGGGGTGTATTTCTCGGAGGGGGAGGGGTGTGATGAGTATTGATGGGAGGTTCTCTGTCGCTCTTCAGGTGTCGGTGCTCTTCGATGAGGTGGGGGTGTATTTCTCGGAGGGGGAGGGTGTGAGGAGTATTGATGGGAGGTTCTCTGTCGCTCTTCAGGTGTCGGTGCTCTTCGATGAGGTGGGGGTGTATTTCTCGGAGGGGGAGGGGTGATGAGGAGTATTGATGGGAGGTTCTCTGTCGCTCTTCAGGTGTCGGTGTTCTTCGATGAGGTGGGGTGTATTTCTCGGAGGGGGAGGGGGTGATGAGGAGTATTGATGGGAGGTTCTCTGTCGCTCTTCAGGTGTCGGTGCTCTTCGATGAGGTGGGGGTGTATTTCTCGGAGGGGGAGGGGGTGATGAGGAGTATTGATGGGAGGTTCTCTGTCGCTCTTCAGGTGTCGGTGCTCTTCGATGAGGTGGGGGTGTATTTCTCGGAGGGGGAGGGGTGATGAGGAGTATTGATGGGAGGTTCTCTGTCGCTCTTCAGGTGTCGGTGCTCTTCGATGAGGTGGGGTGTATTTCTCGGAGGGGGAGGGGTGATGAGGAGTATTGATGGGAGGTTCTCTGTCGCTCTTCAGGTGTCGGTGCTCTTCGATGAGGTGGGGGTGTATTTCTCGGAGGGGGAGGGGTGTGATGAGTATTGATGGGAGGTTCTCTGTCGCTCTTCAGGTGTCGGTGCTCTTCGATGAGGTGGGGGTGTATTTCTCGGAGGGGGGAGGGGTGTGATGAGTATTGATGGGAGGTTCTCTGTCGCTCTTCAGGTGTCGGTGCTCTTCGATGAGGTGGGGTGTATTTCTCGGAGGGGGAGGGGTGTGATGAGTATTGATGGGAGGTTCTCTGTCGCTCTTCAGGTGTCGGTGCTCTTCGATGAGGTGGGGGTGTATTTCTCGGAGGGGGAGGGGTGATGAGGAGTATTGATGGGAGGTTCTCTGTCGCTCTTCAGGTGTCGGTGCTCTTCGATGAGGTGGGGGTGTATTTCTCGGAGGGGGAGGGGTGATGAGGAGTATTGATGGGGAGGTTCTCTGTCGCTCTTCAGGTGTCGGTGCTCTTCGATGAGGTGGGGGTGTATTTCTCGGAGGGGGAGGGGTGTGATGAGTATTGATGGGAGGTTCTCTGTCGCTCTTCAGGTGTCGGTGCTCTTCGATGAGGTGGGGGTGTATTTCTCGGAGGAGGAGGGGTGTGATGAGTATTGATGGAGGTTCTCTGTCGCTCTTCAGGTGTCGGTGCTCTTCGATGAGGTGGGGGTGTATTTCTCGGAGGGGGAGGGGTGATGAGGAGTATTGATGGGAGGTTCTCTGTCGCTCTTCAGGTGTCGGTGCTCTTCGATGAGGTGGGGGTGTATATTTCTCGGAGGGGGAGGGGTGTGATGAGTATTGATGGGAGGTTCTCTGTCGCTCTTCAGGTGTCGGTGCTCTTCGATGAGGTGGGGGTGTATTTCTCGGAGGGGGAGGGGCGTGATGAGTATTGATGGGAGGTTCTCTGTCGCTCTTCAGGTGTCGGTGCTCTTCGATGAGGTGGGGTGTATTTCTCGGAGGGGGAGGGTGTGATGAGTATTGATGGGAGGTTCTCTGTCGCTCTTCAGGTGTCGGTGCTCTTCGATGAGGTGGGGTGTATTTCTCGGAGGGGGAGGGGGGTGATGAGTATTGATGGGAGGTTCTCTGTCGCTCTTCAGGTGTCGGTGCTCTTCGATGAGGTGGGGTGTATTTCTCGGAGGGGAGGGGTGTGATGAGGAGTATTGATGGGAGGTTCTCTGTCGCTCTTCAGGTGTCGGTGCTCTTCGATGAGGTGGGTGTATTTCTCGGAGGGGGAGGGGTGTGATGAGGAGTATTGATGGGAGGTTCTCTGTCGCTCTTCAGGTGTCGGTGCTCTTCGATGAGGTGGGTGTATTTCTCGGAGGGGGAGGGGTGTAATGAGGAGTATTGATGGGAGGTTCTCTGTCGCTCTTCAGGTGTCGGTGCTCTTCGATGAGGTGGGGTGTATTTCTCGGAGGGGGAGGGGTGATGAGGAGTATTGATGGGAGGTTCTCTGTCGCTCTTCAGGTGTCGGTGCTCTTCGATGAGTTGGGGGAGGGGGTGTGTCACGGATCCCGCCCGCCCATGGTGACTAGCCAATCGTGGCGTGTGTACGTGATTGGGGTATATGAGGCATAAGGGGTTATTTATACTGAGCATGTAAGACTGGCTGTGGTACTTTCACAGCCTGCATTACCTTTGGTCACCACTAGAGGGAGACTGCACTCCCATCCAGATGGCTGACCACACACAGGCAGATAAGAATCTTACATACAATCTGGTGCCCTCTAGGGGTTGGGGAGCAGTCCTGCAATCACTACACACTTCTAGGGGTCCTCCGGCTATCCTGGAAGATTAAACCCCGGTGTTAATCACTCTTCCCTCTGTCCCCACCCCCGCACACCAGACACACAATAACCGATAGTCTGCCACCACCCAATTGTTTGTCCGCAGATTGCTCTGCTGAGGCACCACACACACAGGTCTCTGTCTGGAGGATCTGTTAGCTTACAATCTGCATGCAATCTGCCAACACACAGTGCAATTGTATACCGATTGGCACGTAACTTAGGCAGTAAAATAGAACAAGCTGTGCAGAGGTCGGAGTTCCCCCTCAGAAATCACTTCATCATTTCATCATTTAATATCCCGCAAGTGGGCGGAGCATAGAAGATATACAAAGAAAAGAGTGGGCGGAGCATAGAAGAGATACAAAGAAAAGAGTGGGCGGAGCATAGAAGATATACAAAGAAAAGAGTGGGCGGAGCATAGAAGAGATACAAAGAAAAGAGTGGGCGGAGCATAGAAGAGATACAAAGAAAAGAGTGGGCGGAGCATAGAAGAGATACAAAGAAAAGAGTGGGCGGAGCATAGAAGATATACAAAGAAAAGAGTGGGCGGAGCATAGAAGATATACAAAGAAAAGAGTGGGCGGAGCATAGAAGATATACAAAGAAAAGAGTGGGCGGAGCATAGAAGATATACAAAGAAAAGAGTGGGCGGAGCATAGAAGAGATACAAAGAAAAGAGTGGGCGGAGCATAGAAGATATACAAAGAAAAGAGTGGGCGGAGCATAGAAGATATACAAAGAAAAGAGTGGGCGGAGCATAGAAGAGATACAAAGAAAAGAGTGAGCGGAGCATAGAAGATATACAAAGAAACGAGTGGGCGGAGCATAGAAGATATACAAAGAAACGAGTGGGCGGAGCATAGAAGAGATACAAAGAAAAGAGTTACTAAAAAAGATACAAACAATACAGAGAGACACACAATGTGCTATGAAAATAAAAGGTGATAAAGACTGAAATAAACTTTACCCAAGTCTATTAGTAGAAGCGTGCCGGACACACGCCGGACACACGCCAGACACACGCCGGGCACACACGCCGCACACACGCGCCGGACACACGCCGGACACACCCCGCACACACGCCGGACACACACGCCGGACACACGCGCCGGGCACACACGCCGGACACACCCCGCACACACGCGCCGGACACGCGCCGGACACGCGCCGGACACACGCGCCGGACACACACGCCGGACACACACGCCGGGCACACACGCCGGACACACCCCGCACACACGCCGGACACACGCGCCGGACACACGCCGGACACACGCGCCGGACACACGCCGGACACACGCGCCGGACACACACGCCGGGCACACCCCGCACACACACGCCGGACACACGCGCCGGACACACGCGCCGGACACACACGCCGGGCACACACGCCGGGCACACACGCCGGACACACCCCGCACACACGCCGGACACACACGCCGGACACACACGCCGGACACACCCCGCACACACGCCGGACACGCACGCCGGACACACCCCGCACACACACCGGACACACACGCCGGACACACCCCGCACACACGCCGGACACACACTGGAACATGTGGGAACTGCCGCGTATCGTCCCGTCTTCATGGAAGAACAATGTCTATATCTCAGAATATGGATGTGGGCTGGACTTTAGCCCCTGGCCAATCAACCCCGGGGGGTGTTCCTGTCTCCACCCACAGGATGTTTTGCGTTGTGAAATGACCAGAGTTGAATTGGCGCAGAACGGCGCTGATTGCTGGAAATGGATTGGATTTCTGATACCAGCGCATCAGTCCGATCACCACAGCACCAATCAATGCCTGCCGCAATCAGGCGCCATACAACGGTTTTGTGCGGTTCTCTAGGATTCCACACATGCTAAAAATACAGAGTTGCACATACATGTAACCCGTCACGTGTAATGCAGAGTTGCACATACATGTAACCCGTCACGTGTAATACAGAGTTGCACATACATGTAACCCGTCACGTGTAATGCAGAGTTGCACATACATGTAACCCGTCACGTGTAATACAGAGTTGCACATACATGTAACCCGTCACGTGTAATACAGAGTTGCACATACATGTAACCTGTCACGTGTAATACAGAGTTGCACATACATGTAACCCGTCACGTGTAATACAGAGTTGCACATACATGTAACCTGTCACGTGTAATACAGAGTTGCACATACATGTAACCCGTCACGTGTAATACAGAGTTGCACATACATGTAACCCGTCACGTGTAATACAGAGTTGCACATACATGTAACCCGTCACGTGTAATACAGAGTTGCACATACATGTAACCCGTCACGTGTAATGCAGAGTTGCACATACATGTAACCCGTCACGTGTAATACAGAGTTGCACATACATGTAACCCGTCACGTGTAATACAGAGTTGCACATACATGTAACCTGTCACGTGTAATACAGAGTTGCACATACATGTAACCCGTCACGTGTAATACAGAGTTGCACATACATGTAACCTGTCACGTGTAATACAGAGTTGCACATACATGTAACCCGTCACGTGTAATACAGAGTTGCACATACATGTAACCCGTCACGTGTAATACAGAGTTGCACATACATGTAACCCGTCACGTGTAATACAGAGTTGCACATACATGTAACCCGTCACGTGTAATACAGAGTTGCACATACATGTAACCCGTCACGTGTAATACAGAGTTGCACATACATGTAACCCGTCACGTGTAATACAGAGTTGCACATACATGTAACTTGTCACGTGTAATACAGAGTTGCACATACATGTAACCTGTCACGTGTAATACAGAGTTGCACATACATGTAACCCGTCACGTGTAATACAGAGTTGCACATACATGTAACCCGTCACGTGTAATACAGAGTTGCACATACATGTAACCCGTCACGTGTAATACAGAGTTGCACATACATGTAACCCGTCATGTGTAATACAGAGTTGCACATACATGTAACCCGTCATGTGTAATACAGAGTTGCACATACATGTAACCCATCACGTGTAATACAGAGTTGCACATACATGTAACCCGTCATGTGTAATACAGAGTTGCACATACATGTAACCCGTCATGTGTAATACAGAGTTGCACATACATGTAACCCGTCACGTGTGCCATCAAAAGGAATTCTTTTCATCTCTCTGTCACTAATATTTTATGAGAGATAAAATCAGTTCTTTAGATGTGTTGATATTAATGAAGGTTTGCGGACGGGTCGGGGGGCTTGTGATGCCCCCTGCAGGTCTGTGCAGCCAAAATGACCGTTTTCTTTGAGGCCCCAGGAAGGTGGCCGTCCACGTTTACTGTGATGGGAACTTTATTGGCATCTCGGTGTCACTTCCATCCTAGAAATCTGTCTGTGTTCTTCTCAGATGCTAATGAAAGAAGATTTGTGCATGACTGACACAGAATACTGCAGGGGGTGACACATTTGCTTGGAATCTAGGAGCCAGCTAAAAAAGTTAGGAGCCGGGTCGGTGACGGCGATCTGGACCTGTCCCTGGCCTGACATGGAAACAAGTGAGGGGAAGATAGTGCCGCCCCCCACCTGTCTCCAAGTCATTGCCCATAGCTCTTAGAGGGACATTTTGGTTTATTTTATTCAAATGACGATTTTTTTTTAAATTGCATTTTAGTGTAAATATGAGATGTGAGTCTCTCTGACCCCCCGGATCTCATATATAAGAGGACCTGTCATGATTTTTTTCTATTACAAGGGATTTTTACATTCCTTGTAATAGGAATAAAAGTGACACATTTTTTTTTAAAAGAACAGTGAAAAAAATAAAAGTTAAAGCAAGAAAAAATAATAATAATTTTAAACGCGCCCTGTCCCGCCAAGCTTGCATGCAGAAGCGAACGCATATATGAAAGCGTTGTTCAAACCACACATGTGAGGTATCGCTGCGATCGGTAGAGTGAGAGCAATAATTCTACCCCCAGACCTCCTCTGTAACTCAAAACATGCAACCTGTAGAATTTTTTAAACGTCGCCTATGGAGATTTTAAAGGGTAAAAGTTTGTCGCCATTCCATGAGCGGGCGCAATTTTGAAGCGTGACGTGTTTGGTATCAATTTACTCGGCGTAACTTTATCTTTAACAATATAAAAAAAAATTGGGCTAACTTTACGGTTGTCTTATTTTTTTATTAAAGAAGAAGTCCACCGGGACTCCGCGTGTTTTTTTTTTTTTTTTTTTTTTTTTTTTTAAAAGCCAGCAACTACAAATACTGCAGCTGCTGACTTTTAAAATAGTGACACTTACCCGCCCAGCGTGCCCGCGATGTCGGCACCCGAAGCCGATCTCTCGATCGTCTCTCGGATGCTGCCGCCGCCATCTTGGGTATGGGAATCAGGAAGTGGAGCCTTTCGGCTTCATTTCCCGGTTCCCTACTGCGCATGCGCGAGTCACGCTGCGCAATAAGGATGGTCCCCGCTGTCCCTGGGATCCGTGTGTTTCCCAGCAGGCAGCGGGGGACCTTCGGAAAGGGGCGTAATCTACCCTCCTTTCCGCAGAGAGCTATCCCGGAAGTGGGTGCAGATACCTATACTGTACAGGTACCTGCACCCCCCTCCCCCTGAAAGGTGCCAATTGTGGCGCCGGAGGGGGGGAGGATTCCAATGAGCGGAAGGTCCACTTTAGGGTGGAGCTCCGCTTTAAAGAAAATTATTTTTCCCCCAAAAAAGTGCGCTTGTAAGTCCGCTGTGCATATACGGTGTGACAGACAGTATTGCAGCCACCACCTTTTTATTCTCTAGTGTGTTAGAATAAAAAAATAATATATATATATATATATATATATATATATATATATATATATATATATATATATATATATATATATGTGTATGTGTTTAGGGGTTCTAAGTAAAGGGAAGGAGATAGGCAGGGGAAGCTCCAGTAGCATTGCTGGTTGTCATACCAACGGCCACCACAAGAGGGCGTCAGATTCCAGAAGGAACCATAGGACCACATAAGGCCTCAAAGCCGCGGCCTCAATTACCGGCAGCCGCCAGTGCGGCCCGACGCGATCACGCTGGGGGGGGGGGGGGTCCACGGAGACAGGATACCCCCAGCTGTGCTGCCCCAGGCACCAGTTCGCTAATTCTAGACGCAAATGCGACCTGGCGCCCGGGTTTTGTCGAGCCCTGGAATACTAGATTTTTAATAACCCAGAATTAAACTGCATCTACAATTACACTACTTCTACAGATCACATCACATCTTGCTAAGGCAAAACTATCCTACGCTTACATTTTCGTTACAGGGTGTAGTCTGGAGGAGTATTGATGGGAGGTTCTCTGTCGCTCTTCAGGTGTCGGTGCTCTTTGATGAGGTGGGGGTGTATTTCTCGGAGGGGGAGGGGTGTGATGAGGAGTATTGATGGGAGGTTCTCTGTCGCTCTTCAGGTGTTGGTGCTCTTCAATGAGGTGGGGGTGTATTTCTCGGAGGGGGAGGGGTGTGATGAGGAGTATTGATGGGAGGTTCTCTGTCGCTCTTCAGGTGTCGGTGCTCTTTGATGAGGTGGGGGTGTATTTCTCGGAGGGGGAGGGGTGTGATGAGGAGTATTGATGGAGGTTCTCTGTCGCTCTTCAGGTGCCGGTGCTCTTTGATGAGGTGGCGGTGTATTTCTCGGAGGAGGAGTGGTGTAGTCTGGAGGAGTGGCAGAAGGATCTCTATAAGGATGTGATGAAGGAGAATTATCAGACGCTGGTCTTCATAGGTGAGACTCATCAGCCATACATTTGGCAGCAGTCCTAGGGGTGTGGCTCACCCGAGGATCCTGTGCTGTGATTGGTCTCTCCTCCTCTATATTTATATGTATTTTTTATTATTTTGGCCCCCAGGTCAGCCGGAGATCTTGTCTCGGATAGAGAGAGGTGAAGATCCGTGTATCAGGGCCCACCAACTCTCTGAGGAGCCCCGGAGGACCGACACCACTGTGCACACAGGTGAGATGAGCCACGGAGGTGGGACATCTAGGGAGACGGGGGAGGGGACTTTGGCCTGTGGCCTCCTATGACAGATCAGTGGGTCACGCCCCTTCCTCTGTATTGAGGAGGACCTTACACCCAGATCTGGCATCAGATGAGCCCTGAACATTCACCTGGGAGAAGGCAGGAGAACGTGTGAGCAGGAGACCGGGTGGTGGTCCCATTAATCTGGGAAGGAGCCCCCTGGAGGACCTTATACCCAAAGCTGGCATCAGATGAGCCATGAACATCCACCTGGTAGAACTTAGAGAATGGGTGAGCAGAAGACCAGGCAGTGGTCCCATTAATCTGGGAAGACGCCCCCTGGAGGACCTTATACCCAAAGCTGGCATCAGATGAGCCATGAACATCCACCTGGTAGAACTTAGAGAATGGGTGAGCAGAAGACCCGGTGGTGGTCCCATTAATCTGGGAAGACGCCCCCTGGAGGACCTTATACCCAAAGCTGGCATCAGATGAAGCCTGAACATCCACCTTGAGAGAAGGTGTGAGCAGAAGAGCGGGCGGCAGGCTTGCAAATCTGAGAAACAGTTGCTTGATGTTGAAGAAGCCATCCTTGGCCTATCCAGGGAATAGCGGAAGCTGATCCTAAAGAGCTTTAGCTTGAATAATGGTTTGAAGGAGACACCGGTTGCCCCTTCCAGGAGTCGGGGATGACAGACAGAGTCGGTGTTTCCAACCAGAAAACCTGCACAGCATGAGCTGTATCCCTGCAGTGGAGAGCGATCCTCTAATGTACAGAAGCTGGACACAAGGTCAGAAGATCGACGTCCTGTGAAGGGCCGAAGCCACCTTAGAAAATAAGTTCTGGGAGATCTTCTTATGAACAGAAGCTGGACACAAGGTCAGAAGATCGATGTCTGGATTGAGGTGAAAAGCCGAAACCATTCTAGGAAAGAAGTTCTGGGAGATCTGAATGGAAGTTGGACAAAGGGTCAGAAGGTCAGTGTCCAGGGTGAAGAGCCAAAACCACCTTAAGAAGAAAGTCAGTTCAATGAGATCTTCTGAACGGAAGCTGGAGACCGGGTCAGAAGATCAATGTCCTTGGTGAGGGGCCAAAACCATCTTAAGAAGTGAGTTCCAGGAGATCTTATGAATGGAAGCTGGATACAGGGTCAGAAGATCGATGTCTTGATTAAGGTAAAGGGCTAAAACCACCTCTAGGACAGAAGTTCTCAGAGATCTTATGAACGGAAGCTGGACACAAGGTCAGAAGATCGATGTGTTGGTTGTGGGGAAAGCCCAAAACTACCTTAGGGAGGAAGGAAGTTCTGGGAAATTTAAACAGAAGCTGGACACAAGGTAATGAGATCGATTGTCCTGTGTGAAAGGCCAAAACCACCTTAACCACTTGACCACCGGGCACTTAAACACCCTTAATAACCAGACCAATTTTCAGCTTTCGGTGCTCTCACATTTTGAGTGACAATTACTCAGTCATGCAACACTGGACCTATATGAAATTTTTGTCCTTTTTTCACACAAATAGAGCTTTCTTCTGGTGGTATTTAATCACCTCTCATTTTTTTATTTTTTGTGCTATAAAAGAAAAAATACAGAAAATTCTGTAAAAAAATGAATTTTTCTTTGTTTCTGTTATAAAATTTAGCAGATTAGTAATTTTTTCTTCATAAATTTTGGCCACAATTTATACCACTACATATCTTTGGTAAAAATAAGTACAAATTGGTGGATATTATTTGGTCTTTGTGAAAGTTATAGAGTCCACAAGCTGTGGCGCCAATATCTGAAAATTGATCACACATGAAGTACTGACGGCCTATTTCCATTCTTGAGACCCCAAAATGTTAGAAAATTACAAATACCCCCAAATAACCCCTTTTTGGAAAGAAGACATTCCAAGGTATTTAGTAAGAGGCATGATGAGGTTTTTGAAGTTGTCATTTTTTCCCACAATTCTTTGCAAAATCAAGATTTTTTTTTTCCTTTTTTTTTTTCACAAAATTGTCATATTATCAGTTTATTTCTCACACACAGCATATGCATACCACAAATTACACCCCAAAACACATTCTGCTATTACTCCCGAGTACGGCGATACCACATGTGTGAGACTTTTACACAGTGTGGCCACATACAGAGGCCCAACATGCAGGGAGCGCCATCAGGTGTTCTGGAGCACCCAGGACAATTCTGACATTTCTCTCCTACATGTAAAAATCATCATTTAATTGCTAGAAAATTACATAGAATCCCAAAACATTATATATGTTTTTTATAGCAAACACCCTGGAGAATACGATGGTGGTCATTGCAACTTTTTATCTCGCACGGTATTTGTGCAGCAATTTTTCAAATGCTTTTTTTGGGGAAAAAAACAGTTTTGTGCTAAAAAAAAAAAAAAAGACACAGTAAAGTTAGGCCAATTTTTGCATAATGTGAAAGATGAAGTTACGCTGAGTAAATAGATACCTAACATGTCACTCTTCAAAATTGCACACGCCCGTGGAATGGCGCCAAACGTCGCTACTTAAAAATCCCCAAAGGCGACGATTTAATTTTTTTTTACTAGTTATATGTTTTGAGTTACAGAGGAGGTCTGAGGCTAGAATTATTGCTCTTGCTCTAACGTTCGCAGCGATACCTCACATGTCTGGTTTAACACCGTTTTCATATGTGGCGGGACTTACGTATGCGTTCGCTTCTGCATGCGAGCACATGGGGACAGGGAAGCTTTAAAAATTTTTTTTTTTTTATTGTTCATTTTACTTTATTTATTTTAGTTTGACATTTTTTTTACCCAAAAATACATTTTTTGATCACTTTTATTCCTATTACAAGTAATATAAACATCCCTTGTAATAGGAATATGGCATGACAGGTCCTCTTTACAGTGAGATATGGGGTCAATAAGACCCCGCATCTCACCTCTAAGCTGGAGAAGCCTGAAAGAAAAAAAAAAAAGATTCTGGCTTTAATCGTATTGGCGAGGCGGTAGAAACACCGGAGGGCGGCGGGAGGGGGTGGGTGTCTATGGCTGGGTATTGCAGGGTATCACCGACTATGGCTGGGTATCTCAGAGTATGGCGTTGCAGAGTATTGCGTTGCAGAGCATTGCAGGGTATTGGCGGGTGTTGCAGAGCATTGCAGGGTATTGGCGGGTGTTGCAGAGTGTTGCAGGGTATTGGCGGGTGTTGCAGAGCATTGCAGTGTTGCAGGGTATTGGCGGGCGTTGCAGGGTATTGGCGGTTGCAGGGTGTTGCAGGGTATTGGCAGGGGTTAATTTCGGTGAGCAGCGATGTGGGCACTGCAGATGCAGCCCACATCGCTGCTGACACCGATCTCTTCCCCCTCCGCTGTACCGATCAGGACAGAGAGGGGGAGGGAAGAACCGGCGTCATAACATGACGCCGGTTTGTTTACAAGTGATCACTCCGTCATTTGACGGAGCGATCACGTGGTAAACGGCTGCGATGAGCGGCCGTTTACCGTGATCCGTGATGCGCCGGGTCCACGGATGTTCTCGAGTGCGCGCCCCAGGGGGCGCGCGAGAGCGGAATTCTGGGAGGACGTCATATGACGTCCTCCCAGAGTTAAACAACCGCCCTGAAGCCGTCATTCGGCTATGGGCCGGTTGTAAAGCGGTTAAGGAGGAAGTTTCGGGAACTCTTCCTAGGAACGGAAGATGGACCAATGTCTTGTTTGTGGTGAGGGGTAAAATCACCTTTAGGAAGGATGACATTTCGAGGCCTAAACACCACCTTGTCCTTATGTAAGAGCAGGAAGACTTCTTCAGCTCAGATACTTGTTTTGCAGATGTGATGGCAAGTAGAAAAGCAACCTTGTGAGTGAGAGTGGAAAGGGGAATATCAAAAGTTTTTTGAAGGGCCGAGACAACTAAATTCACATCCCACGGAATCACGTGGGAGACACTCTGTACAAATATCTTAACCAAATAATGGGAAGCCAGCAGCCCCTGGAATAAGATTGCCAGTGCAGAGATATGACCCTTGATGGTGCAAAGGGTTAAATGCCGGTCCAGGTCCATTTTATAAGAGGATTTGTCCCTCAGAGGATTAACTTGGATGAAAATTTCTTGCCCAGCACCAAGCAAAGGCACGCCTTCCAGATATGGTAGAGCTTGCGGATAGTAGACTTTTAGCTTTCAGCTTCATAGAGCCTCCGAGATGCCTTTTGTCTCTCAGGACCTGCCATACTGGTAAAGCCAGTGACCCTGAAGCCGGGTGGCAAAGCTGCCCTGATGAGCAGGAAGAGCCCACTAGGTGTCTGCCAGGAGTTTGGTCACATCAGAGTACCACATCCACCTTGGACCAACTGTGATCTGCTATCAACAGCCGGCTGGGTGACGGTCTGGATAATCTCGATCCTTGTAGTCTCCCCAGCCTGGCCATCGAGCGTGTGCAGACCAGAGCTGCATAACGGCTGTGCGGGATACCCTGAAGATTCAGGAGCCAGCAGATCCCTCTTCTGAGGTTGCGGTCCCTTTTGGATCCCGTCAGCCAGCCCATTCAACCAAAGGTGTTCCCGTATTGGACTTATTTAGATAAGGTCATATACAAGGAATGGGGAAGACCGCAACGGACCTTCTCTGTCCCTAAAAGAATGGGCGGTGCGTTACCCCTTCTTAAAAAGTGGTGGGCCTCCTCCGGTCGTGGACCCCCAGTATCCAGGTTAAATAAAGTAACCACGATCCCGGTAGAGGGGTGTCGGCATTTATGGACCCTACCGACAGGAAGGCTGAGGCAGTGGCTCGTTCCTTGTTTACGGTTGTGGGGTCGGCCGTGCCACCTGTACTGGCATCCGCACTTGTGTTGCAGACACTGACTGAGTGGGCAAAGCTGTTGCACTGCGAGTTGGAGAAGCCGCAGGCTACTCCCGTCTGCGTGGAACTAGCAGACCAAGTGGTGCAAGGCTTGAAGTACGTTTGTGACGTGGCCCTGGATACTCTCCCTCTGCTATCCAGGGCTTCAGTGTCAGCCGTGGTGCTGAGGCACCTGATTTGGGTAAAATGCTGGTCCGCTGACCAGGCATCCAAAACAGCCCCAACGGGTCTTCCCTTCCTTGGCGACCGGCTCTTTGGAGCTTCGTTGGATGACATTATTAAAAATGCCACGGGTGGGACACTACACTACTCCCACAGGCCAAGAGTAAGGAGCCACACCGCAGGCAAGGGCCCTCATTTTCCACTCACAAACGGCGATACCCTACCAATACCCTGCCAATGCTCTGCGATACCCTGCCAATGCTCTGCAATACTCTGCCAATGCTCTGCGATACCCTGCCAATACTCTGCCAATACTCTGCGATACTCTGCAATACTCTGCCAATACTCTGCAATACTCTGCAATACTCTGCCAATACTCTGCAATACTCTGCCAATACTCTGCCAATACTCTGCAATACTCTGCCAATACTCTGCGATACTCTGCAATACTCTGCCAATACTCTGCAATACTCTGCCAATACTCTGCCAATACTCGGCGATACCCTGCCAATACTCGGCGATACCCTGCCAATACTCTGCCAATACTGTGTGATATCCTGCCACTACTCTGCGATACTCTGCCAATACTCTGCGATACTCTGCCAATGCTCTGCGATACCAATACCCTGCCAATGCTCTGCGATACCCTGCCAATACTCTGCCAATGCTCTGCGATACCCTGCCAATACTCTGCCAATACTCTGCGATACTCTGCCAATACTCTGCGATACTCTGCCAATGCTCTGCGATACTCTGCCATACTCTGCCAATACTCGGCGATACCCTGCCAATACTCGGCGATACCCTGCCAATACTCGGCGATACCCTGCCAATACTCGGCGATACCCTGCCAATACTCTGCCAATACTGTGCGATACTCTGCCACTACTCTGCGATACCCTGCCAATACTCGGCGATACCCTGCCAATACTCTGCCACTACTCTGCGATACTCTGCCAATACTCGGCGATACCCTGCCAATACTTTGCGATACCCTGCCAATACTCTGCCAATACTGTGCGATATTCTGCCACTACTCTGCGATACCCTGCCAATACTCGGCGATACCCTGCCAATACTCTGCCACTACTCTGCGATACCCTGCCAATACTCGGCGATACCCTGCCAATACTCTGCCACTACTCTGCGATACTCTGCCAATACTTTGCGATACTCTGCCAATACTTTGCGATACCCTGCCAATACTCTTGCGATACTCTGCCAAAACTCTGTTGATACCCTGCGATGCTCTGCCAATATTTTCTATGGTAATGGTCGCTCTGCATTTCGTGGGCACTGGAAAATATTTTAGTACACCGTTTGGTTCAGAATATTTTTTTTCTTGTCTTCAACCTCTAAAACCCGGGTGCGTCTTATGGAGCGAAAAATACGGTATGTATTTTATTGGGGGGTTCTATACTAACCTGGAAGGCATTTATAGTTCAACTCCGGAGCTATGTACCAATATCAAAGTTTTCCCTCGTGTTCCAAATTCTTTTTCCCATTTTTTATTTTGTTTCCATGTATGGCGGGTCCTCCAGCCCCCCCTCCGCCATTTTATAAATCCCGCGATATACCGTATTTTTTGTTTGTATTTGATGCCGTAATTCAGCCGCTCCAGCGGCCTCAGATCTTCCATTGAACCTTATTGGTTGTGGCAAAGTTATGACAAAAGTGTTTCCAACTGGAGGTCCCGCCTTTCATTCATTAACCACTTCAGCCCCGGAAGATTTTACCCCCCCTCCTCCTTCCTGACCAGAGCACTTTTTGCGATTTGGGGCCGTCAGCAGTGGCGGAGGCGATCGGGACCTGTCTGTGGCTGGGTATGGAGACGAGTGAGGGGAAGATGGCCGCCACCCCCGTCTCCATACCATAGCGGGGCGGAAGCGACGTCATAACGTCACTTCTGCCCACACCTCTTAAAGGGACATTTTTTTTATTTTATTTTTATTGCATTTTAGTGCAAATCTGAGATCTTTCTGCCCCCCCCCCCCCCCCCCCCCCCCCGATCTCATATATAAGAGGACCTGTCATGCTTTTTTCTAATACAAAGGATGTTTACATTCCTTGTAATAGGAATAAAAGTGACCCGATTTTTTTTTTTTTAAAGACCATGTAAAAATAACTAAATTCAAGTAAAATAAATAAGAAATTATTATTATTATTTAAATTTTTTATTTTTTAAAGCACCCTGTTCGCCAAGCTCGTGCACAGAAGCTAATGCACACGTGAGTAGCGCCCACATATGAAAACTGTGTTCAAACCACACATGTGATCGGTAGAGCGAGAGTGATAATTCTACCCCTAGACCTCCTTTGTAACTCAAAACGTGCAACCTGTAGAATATTTTAAACGTCGCCTATGGAGATTCTTAAGGGTAAATGTTTGACGCCATTCCACCAGCGGGCACAATTCTGAAGTGTGACGTGTTGGGTATCAATTTACTCGGCGTAATATTATCTTTCACAATATAAAAAAGAAAAATTGTGATAATTTTTCTGGTGTTTTTTTTTTTTTTATTCAAAAAATTAGTGCGTTTTTTTTCCATAAAAAGTGCGCTTGTAAGACTGCTGCGCGAATACGGTGTGACAAAAAGTAATGCAACGACCGCCATTTTATTCTCTAGGGTGTTAGAAAAAAAAAATGTATAATGTTTGGGGGTTCTAAGTCATTTTCTATAAAAAAAAAAACTTGTTTTTAACTTGTAAACACCCAGTCTGAAAAAGAGGCTCGGCCTTTTAAGTGGTTAATTGTGCGTTTTTCCTTTTTTTTTTTTATTTTTTTTTTTTTTTTTATCCAGTCTCCAAATCATTTCCTTTTTCTCGGTGTGAAATAATTTTGTTTCTTTCAGTGGTTTTAGTGGGGAATTATATTTCTGTTTACCTTGTTTTTATGTATTCGATCCCAGTTAGTACTTTGGGTATCATTTGGCGTGTTCTCACCCAGGGCTCTGCATTGAGGTGGGCTCCGTGTATCACTCATTATGTTCTCCATCACATTATAGTATTTTTTTTAAAGTCTGGTACCTTTTAGCCCACCTTGCATTTTTATCTCTAATACCAAGAATGAGATTCTCGGTTTCCTATTGGTTATTATATTTTTTTTAATATTTTCAGATATGTCTGTGGTAGGGGAATAGGCAACATTTGTAATATGTACAGAACTTTCGGGATTATTACCTTCTTTATGCAATTTATTCGTCCTATCCATGAGATATTGTTGCTATTTTTCTTATTTCCGTTTTTTATTTCATTTCATAGTGGGATATAATAATTAGGGCTGAAACAACTAATCAATTAATCGACAACTAATCGATTATGAAATTAATCGATTACTATTTTCATAATCGATTAATCGGCCAGTAACATAATGGGGTTAAATTTAATGAGTCTGATATTTACTAGATTGACCCTTTAATAATATAATACAGTATACCGTATATACTCGAGTATAAGCCGAGATTTTCAGCCTCTTTTTTGAGGCTGAAAGTGCCCCCTCGGCTTATACTCGAGTCACCGCTGTCTGACTGCTCGATCAGCGTATCGAGCAGACAGACGGCGGACATTAAAATTCAAAAGCCGCGCCTCCTTCTCCGCCTCCGCCTGTGATAGGCGGAACACTGAATTTCCCAGCAGTCAGTGTTCCGCCTATCACGGACATCCACTCATTCTCATACTACGGACGAGTATGAGAGGATGTCCGTGATAGGCGGAACACAGGCTGCTGGGAAATTGAGTGTTCCGCCTATCACAGGCGGAGGCGCGGCTTTTGAATTGTAGAATGGCCGCCGAGAAGAGCGGCGATCCTGGAGCGGCGATCCATCGGCACGACACGGGACGGAGGAGGCACGGGACGGAGGAGGCACGGGACGGAGGAGGCTCGGGACGACGGCGGCTCGGGACGGAGGCTTGGGACACAGGTAGGCTGGACACACACACAAGGCTGCACGGACACACACACACACACACACACACACACACACACACACAGGGATGGATGGATGGATGGATACATACACACACACAGGGATGGATGGATGGATGAATACACACACACACACACACAGGGATGGATGGATGGATGGATGGATACACACACAGGGATGGATGGACGGACACACACACAGGGATGGATGGATGGATGGATGGATGGACACACACAGGGATGGATGGACGGACACACACACAGGGATGGATGGACGGACACACACACAGGGATGGATGGATGGATGGATGGATGGATGGACACACACACAGGGATGGATGGACGGACACACACACAGGGATGGACGGACACACAGGGATGGACAGCCATGTCTCACCCTCGGCTTATACACGAGTCAATAAGTTTTCCAGTTTTTTGGGGGTAAATTGGGGGCCTCGGCTTATATTCGGGTCGGCCTATACTCGAGTATATACGGTATCTCCTCTAATAGTATATACAGTATATCATTCCTCTAATAGTATATACACTATATCATTCCTCTAATAGTATATACACTATATATCCTCTAATAGTATATACACTATATCATTCCTCTAATAGTATATACACTATATATCCTCTAATAGTATATACATTATATATCCTCTAATAGTATATACACTATATATCCTCTAATAGAATATACACTATATATCCTCTAATAGAATATACACTATATATCCTCTAATAGTATATACACTATATATCCTCTAATAGAATATACACTATATATCCTCTAATAGAATATACACTATATCTCCTCTAATAATATATACACTATATATCCTCTAATAGTATATACACTATATATCCTCTAATAGTATATACACTATATATCCTCTAATAGTATATACACTATATATCCTCTAATAGTATATACACTATATATCCTCTAATAGAATATACACTATATCTCCTCTAATAGTATATACACTATATCTCCTCTAATAGTATATACACTATATATCCTCTAATAGTATATACAGTATATCTCCTCTAATAGTATATACACTATATATCCTCTAATAGTATATATACTATATATCCTCTAATAGTATATACACTATATCATTCCTCTAATAGTATATACACTATATATCCTCTAATAGTATATACAGTATATCTCTCCTCTAATAGTTTATACAGTATATCTCTCCTCTAATAGTATATAGCCTCTAAAGGTATATACAGTATATCTCTTCTAATAGTACCGGTATATACAATATATCTCTCCTCTAATATATACAGTATATCTCTTCTGTCTGTTATTCTCAGAGTGGATTAGATATTTTGCTCCCTAACCATATAGTTGGTTATTTATATTTACCACTGCATTGAGATATTTAAGAATAAATTTTCTTTTTTTTTAAACTTTACATATTAAAGAAAATTATACACCACACTTTTTTTTTTTTTTAAGGTTGTAACCGAATAATCGATCGAAACAATAATCGGCCAACTAATGGATTATGAAAATAATCGTTAGTTGCAGCCCTAATAATAATTTACCTGGTATAATTTCCCGAGGGATGATGTTAATCTTATACTTTAAATATTTTAGTTCTGTCTTCCATATACAGTTTTAGTTCTTGCTGTAGACTCCTTTTCTGTTTTATTTTTATGTTTAAAATCTCTGATTTACAAAGATTTATTTTTAATTTTGATAATTCTCCAGAATCTTCCTTTAGATTGGGCATTGTAATCCTAGAGTTAGAAATATAAAATAATACATCAGTGTAAGCGGCTATTTTATGTTCCTTCCCTCCTATCCTAATCCCGCCTATGTCTTGGGTTTGCCTTATTGATGCCAGCAGGGGTGCTAGTGATAATACAAATATTAGGGGGTGATGGGGGGAGGGCAACCCTGTCTCGTGCCATTGTACATTTCAAAGGGGGGGGGGGGGGAGATAAAGTCCCATTTGATCTTCACATTTGCAGTAGGATGTTTATATAATACTTTAATCCATTGGACCATCCTTGGGCCCACCCCCCTGGCTTCCAAGGTATTCATCATGAATCCCCAGTCTACCCTGTCAAACACTTTTCCTGCATCAATTGACAGGAGTAGACCTGGGGTATTTTCCTCTCATTTTCTGAAGCAAGAGCAATGTTCTCACCCCGTTGTCTCTTCCTTCTCTGCCGAGGATGAACCCAACTTGGTCCACATGTACCAAATCGGTCATCAGGTCCTTCATCCTGGTAGCTAATACTTATGTGAATAATTTTGTCTGCGTTCAACAGAGATATTGGTCTGTAACTGTAACATAATGTACTATCTGATGGGCTGGTGACAGGTGCTCGGGTACTATCTGATGGGCTGGTGACAGGTGCTCGGGTACTATCTGATGGACTGATGACAGGTGCTCGGGTACTATCTGATGGGCTGGTGACAGGTACTCGGATACTCTGATGGACTGATGTACATCCGTCATCTGGGAGGAAAAAAGTCTGACCACAGCACGAGCGATGTAAAGGATTCTGTGTTGGGCAGTGAGGACCAGGTTGGTAAAAGCTCCAGCAGATCCCCACCTTGTCGGTAATGTGTTCCTCCTCAATGAAGCCGACTGGATGAGAATTCCCATGTCCCTCAATGGACAAGAGAGAAAGTCTGATCAATGTTGGGGGCAATGTGTGTGGAGAGTCTCCGATATCTCCATGTTTGTTCGGCTCATACTATCAGAGCAGTGAGCCATCACTCTTTGTACACAGGTTCCTTACCACCTCCCTGGTGGCCACCCTGGTTTTCCCCAATTTCTTTATTGCCACCCCAAGTTTTCTTTCTGAAGTTCAGAATTTTGAGGAAGTCCAGAAGGTAATCTTTTCTTTCCAGGTTGCAGTGCGGGGCTATGGGCCACCACTTCTAGACTCTTCTTAGCTGCTCTGCTGTGGGTGAAATTTTGTATTAAACATTTACTGAATGTTCTGATTTCTGCAGACTGGACAGAGCGATCGATACTTGAAGACGACTTGGATATGGAACTACAGATACACTGCCCAGGTATGTAATACACCC
>NW_027507764.1:598769881-598829836 GCF_037356315.1 Lithobates pipiens | reverse complement strand
CCTCCTGCTGCTGCTGGGGGGCCATCTTCCTCCTGCTGCTGCTGGGGGGCCATCTTCCTCCTGCTGCTGCTGGGGGGCCATCTTCCTCCTGCTGCTGCTGGGGGGCCATCTTCCTCCTGCTGCTGCTGGGGGGCCATCTTCCTCCTGCTGCTGCTGGGGGGCCATCTTCCTCCTGCTGCTGCTGGGGGGCCATCTTCCTGCTGCTGCTGCTGGGGGGCCATCTTCCTGCTGCTGCTGCTGGGGGGCCATCTTCCTGCTGCTGCTGCTGGGGGGCCATCTTCCTGCTGCTGCTGCTGGGGGGCCATCTTCCTCCTCCTGCTGCTGGGGGGCCATCTTCCTCCTGCTGCTGCTGGGGGGCCATCTTCCTCCTGCTGCTGCTGCGGGGGCCATCTTCCTCCTCCTCCTGCTGCTGCTGCTGGGGGGCCATCTTCCTCCTCCTGCTGCTGCTGCTGGGAGGCCATCTTCCTCCTGCTGCTGGGGGGCCATCTTCCTCCTGCTGCTGCTGGGGGGCCATCTTCCTCCTGCTGCTGCTGGGGGGCCATCTTCCTCCTGCTGCTGCTGGGGGGCCATCTTCCTCCTGCTGCTGCTGGGGGGCCATCTTCCTCCTGCTGCTGCTGGGGGGCCATCTTCCTCCTGCTGGGGGGCCATCTTCCTGCTGCGGGGGAGCCATCTCTCTGCTGGTGAGCCGTTTCCCTGCTTCTCCACTACACTGCCTGTAGTGACCTCCAGCCATCTGACTCTCACCTTCTGTCAGTATCTGAGCTCTTCCCTCATATCCTGAGCTTATGTGGTCACCTGTTTGTTTTTAGACATAGAGGGGACAGTTCTGTGACCTCGGCCCCCAACCCATTCATAGTTGCGGGAGCCATCTCTCTGCTGCTGCTGCTGCTGCGGGGGGAGCCATCTCTCTGCTTACCCCTTCGTGCCATCCCGCAGCGGAATTTCTTCAGCTGCTGGATTGTTTTAATTTAAAACAACTCGTTGATGTCCCCACACATACTAGGGGGCATACCTTGGATCTGGTCATTACGAATTTTGCTCCTTTGACTAATTTGCAGGTGTATGACCTAGGTGTGTCAGACCATATGGCTATTTCAATGGATTTGACATCACCATCCAGCTGTTATAAGCCCAAGCGGGACATTTGTTTTAGAAACTTAAAAAATATAAATCCTGAACTTTTGGCAATGGATTTTCAGCATCTATCTACACAATTTTGCTCTGTTGATGATGCGGTGGCTTATTATAATAGCCAGCTTAGCAGTCTGTTGGACTTTTATGCCCCACTTAAAACGAGAGCTGTTACTTTTACTCACTCAGCCCCGTGGTATACAGATGAGCTTCGTAAGATGAAGGCAGTGGGACGGGTTCTTGAACGGCGTTTTCGAGCCTCTGGCCTCACTGTCCATAAACAAATTTACCGGGAGCCTCAACATCTATATGCACAGTCCCTTAAGGAGGCTAGGTCGCAGTTCTATTCTAAAGTTATACGAAATAGTTCAGGAAATTCTAAGCAGCTCTTTTCAACTATAAATCAATTGCTTAAGCCAAATTCGCCATCGACTACTGCTATTTCGGAAGAGCGGTGTAATGAATTTATGGATTTTTTTTAGATCCAAGATTGATCATATCCGTTCCTCTCTGTCTGGTCCTTTGGTTCAAACTGTCCATTTAAACTGTTTTGTGCCCCGACAAATGGATCATTTACCCGAGGTGTCATTGGAAGAGGTACAGGGTATTGTTAAGCGAATGAAGCCCACAACCTGTTCCTTGGATCCTTTTCCAACTCCACTGGTAAAAACGTATGTTTTAGTTTTAAGTCCATTGATTACTGCTGTTGTAAATTACTCTTTTCGAACTGGCCATGTTCCTTCCATTTTAAAAAGTGCTGTTATTAGACCACTGCTTAAAAAATCCACTTTTGATCCGGAAGTCCTTTCTAATTATAGGCCTATTTCTAATCTTCCCTTTTTATCTAAGGTACTTGAGAAAGCAGTTGCAAGTCATCTTCAGGATCATCTCAAGCATAACAGCCTTTTTGAAAAATTTCAATCAGGCTTTCGTTTTGCTCATAGTACGGAGACCGCTCTTGTTCGGGTTACAAATGATCTTCTTATGTCATCTGATGCCGGTTCTCCGTCTTTACTTATTATGTTGGATTTGTCAGCTGCGTTCGACACTGTCGATCATGGCATTCTTTTAGATAGTCTTCGTTATAATGTTGGACTAAAAAATTTAGCCTTCAGTTGGTTTGAGTCATATCTTACAGATAGGATTGAACAAACTACATTGGGTCATTTTAAATCTAAACCGCATGTGGTTACCTGCGGAGTTCCGCAAGGGTCAGTGCTTGGCCCGATTTTATTTTTTCTATATCTTACTCCCTTGGGCCATATTATAAATCGTTATAATATTTCTTTCCATTGTTATGCTGATGATACACAGCTTTATGTAAAAGCTGCAGCTGAAACTCCTTCAGTGCAGTCACCCCTATCAGTCCTTACCGCCTGTCTGGAGGAGATAAAGGAGTGGATGGAACAACATTTCTTGCAACTAAATAGCTCCAAAACTGAGTTTATTATGATTGGAACGTCTCACCAGATTAAATCATCGCTGATAACAAGTATTGCCTTTTCAGGCTCTAAAATTCCAGTTTCGTCTGTTGTCACTAATCTTGGTGTAAAAATGGATTCCCAACTCACTTTTGAAGCTCATATAAATCAAGTATGCAAGACTTCTTTCTACCACCTTCGTAATATCTCTAAACTTCGTCCTATCCTTTCTTTTTCCGATGCTGAAAGATTGATTCATGCCTTTGTCTCCTCCAGGCTGGATTATTGCAACGCACTTCTCATTGGGATTCCGAGAAAGAGCATGCAGAGGTTGCAATACGTTCAAAACTCTGCAGCGAGGATCCTAATGAGAGTGCGGAAGCATGAGCATATCACTCCAATTTTAAAATCTCTTCATTGGCTGCCGGTCTCTACAAGGATTGAGTATAAGGTCTCTCTTCTTGTGCATCAATTCATACATGGACAAGCTCCACCTTATCTTAACCACTTGCCGCCCGCCCTATTACAAATTGACGGCGGCAAAGTGGTTTCATTATCCTAACCGGACGTCATATGACGTGATTAGGATTATGAGCCGCTGCGTGCCCCCGGGGGCGCGCATCGCGGCGATCGTTGTTGCGGGGTGTCAGTCTGACACCCGGCAACTACGATCTCGGTAAAGAGTCTCCGACGGAGACTCTTTACCATGTGATCAGCCGTGTCCAATCACGGCTGATCACAGTGTAAATGGGAAGAGCCGGTGATCGGCTTTCCCTCACTCGCGTCTGTCAGACGCGAGTAGAGGAGAGCCGATCGGCTGCTCCTCTGACAGGGGGGTCTGTGCTGATCGATTATCAGCACAGCCCCCCCGAGGATGCCCACACTGGACCACCAGGGACACCACTAGACCACCAGGGAAAAGGTAATAAAAATACATAATCCTCCCTAGACCACCAGGGTGCCAGTCAGCACAATGGGTGCCAATCAGTGCCCATAATGGATGCCAATCAGTGGCCACAATGGGCATCACTGATTGGCATGCATTATTGTTTGGCACTGATTGGCATCCATTACTATAACACCTGTGCCGCCTATGAGTGCCCACCTGTGCCGCCTATGAGTGCCCACCTGTGCCGCCTATGAGTGCCCACCTGTGCCGCCTATGAGTGCCCACCTGTGCCGCCTATCCATGCCCATCCGTGCCGCCCATCCGTGCCAGCTATCAGTGCCAATTTGTGCCACCTATCAGTGTCCGTCCGTGTCGCCCATCCGTGTCGCCCATCCGTGTCGCCCATCCGTGTCGCCCATCCGTGCCGCCTATCAGTGCCACTTCATTGGTGCCACATTGGTGCCCATCAGTGCCACCTTATCAGTGCCCATCAGTGTAGCCCCATCAGTGCCCATCAGTGAAGGAGAAAACGTACTTATTTACAAAGTTTTGAAACTGAAACAAAAAAAAACATTTTTTTTTTCAAAATTTTCGGTATTTTTTTATTTGTAGCGCAAAAAATAAAAACCGTAGAGGTGATCAAATACCACCAAAAGAAAGCTCTATTTGTGGGGAAAAAATGATAAAAATGTAATTTGGGTACAGTGTAGCATGACCGCGCAATTGTCATTCAAAGTGCGACAGCGCTGAAAGCTCAAAATTGGTCTGGGCAGGAAGGTGTTTAAGTGCCCCCCCGGTATTGAAGTGGTTAAGGAACTTCTTAGATTGCAAAATCTACCGCGTTCCCTTCGCTCAACTAATTTGAATTGTTTAGAGGTTCCAAAAACTAGGTTGAAAACCATGGGAGACGGGCTTTTTGTGCTGCTGCCCCACGTCTGTGGACTGCTTTGCCTGATAGTCTGAGGGTTTCTCAGTCTACTGAAAATTTTAAAAAGGGGTTGAAGACTTTTCTTTTTAGCAAATGTTTTGTAAATTAAGCGGTTTGTTTGTTTTTATTGTAATTATGTAGCACTTTGAGGTCTTTTGATGGAAAGTGCATTATAAATAAAATTTATTATTATTATTATTATTATTATTATAGTTTTGTTCCGCCCCTGCAAGCTGGAATCCTGTTATCCTTACTGAGTCTAACTTCTCACCGTAGTCCTCCCTACCCCTCCAGGTGGGTTCCCTGCATTGTCCCCCTACCTACCCCCACCGTGGATCGGTCAGTGGCCCACCAGTACAGGGCTCTCTGTATCCAAGGATCCCACCGCTCATCAGTTGGAATTCCTCTTTAACTCCTTGCTTCCCAGGGTATGTTTATAAAAAGACATGATAGACGAGGGGTTAAATCACGGCTGGTGCTGCTGTGAGCCTCGGTAACGGCATTAAAATCTGGAAAAGGTCTGATAACCGGGATCCAGGCGGCTTTATAGCCACCTGATCACTTTTATGTGGCTCTCAAGCTACATACCCCCAACCACCCTCCCCACCCATTATGGTTCCTGGGATCCCCCGTTCCTCCAATGAGCCCCGGACCTCAGGAGATGTCTGATACTGTGAGAGTGGGAGGAGCCTAGGAAACCTCCGTCGCCCTATCTCACCCGTGACTAATGCCCCCCCCCCCCCCCCAGGAGTGACCCGTCTGACATCACTTCTGTCACCTCAATTGAGAATGAGATCAAAAAATTCCGGCGCCTTCGGCTCGCGGCTCACTCTAAACTGATGGCCTGTAAAAGACTTAAAGCCTCACCTAATGGAGAATTTGGGGTATCGCAGTTTCTTCTATTTCCTGGTCCCATTCCGTATCTATTTACACAACACAACCCCCGTCTGTTATATTTTACCAATCAATGTGGGTATTACATTGTGTTTGCACTAAACTTATATACTTTAGTATATTTTTCTTGAAAATATGCGTTTTGATAAATAGCAGCGCAAACATTGCGACAAACAATTGTAACAGCCACTATTTTATTCTCCAGGTTCTCTGCTTTCAGAAAATATATGCCAAAAAATGCAGATTGTAACATGTATGCAAAAAGTTTTAAAAAATTGCCCCGGTAGGCGAGTGAGTAAAACTCCATTCTGCCTGATGGGCCCTCCGCCCTATACTGGCTGTGACTTTGTCAGATCATGGCAGGGTGGTCGTCACCCCGTACAAGTGATCTTTCTGCTGCGGCACCGGGTCCTTCACTGATGAGAGCGGATGGCTGGAGCCTTGCACTTCAGTTGTGATGGCGGCTGGAAGTCCTAATCAGAGTATTCTGGTGAAATTGCTGGTCTGAAGAACCTCAATCCAAGGAGCAGCTGAGCAGCATGGAGTTCAAGGGACGTCTCTTCAGTTCAGCCCCTGATATTAAGGTGATCTCTGGAGGCGAGAGCCATCCATCCTTGGCTTCAGAAACCCGGAGAAAGGTCTGCAAAGCCCCCCCCATTTGTAATTCCGGAGGATGTACATCTTGTATGAGTCCCTAACTTGGTTCCCAGCCCCTTGTAACGTGTGGAGTAAAAAAACTTCACAGAGACCTTCATCAGCATGAAGGTGCAACCTGGGTGGGTGGACGCTTGTTAATCTGCAGACCTACCTCTGCCAGGTCGCGGTGTCTTTTCCAGGTCGCGGTGTCTTTTCCAGGTCGCGGTGTCTTTTCCAGGTCGCGGTGTCTTTGCCAGGTCGCGGTGTCTTTTCCAGGTCGCGGTGTCTTTGCCAGGTGTTGGTGTCTTTTCCGGGTCGCGGTGTCTTTTCCGGGTCGCGGTGTCTTTGCCAGGTGTTGGTGTCTTTTCCGGGTCGCGGTGTCTTTTCCGGGTCGCGGTGTCTTTGCCAGGTGTTGGTGTCTTTTCCGGGTCGCGGTGTCTTTTCCAGGTCGCGGTGTCTTTGACAGGTGTTGGTGTCTTTTCCGGGTCGCGGTGTCTTTTCCGGGTCGCGGTGTCTTTGCCAGGTCTTGGTGTCTTTTCCGGGTCGCGGTGTCTTTGCCAGGTCTTGGTGTCTTTTCCGGGTCGCGGTGTCTTTTCCGGGTCGCGGCGTCTTTTCCGGGTCGCGGCGTCTTTGCCGGGTCGCGGCGTCTTTTCCGGGTCGCGGCGTCTTTTCCGGGTCGCGGTGCACATGCTCCTGGAACAAGCTCTCGAGTCCCGGGTGTTGCACCACCACAGCTGGATACTGGAGCAAACACCCCCCAATGTGAATGTTCTCAGCACACAGCGGATCTTCAGTTACATCCAAACTGTTTTTATTGAAAGTTTACATCACAAACGATGTCATCATCTATATGGTTTGTGGTGAGATTCTTCTTCATTAAAAACCATTTGGATGTAATGGGAGATCTGTGGTATTTGGCGAATATTTATATTGTATTACCGGATCACGATGTCAGAATGGCTTTCAGAGCGGTACTTCAGCCTCTGGTCCCTTTTCCCAACAGAACTTCTGTCACTTTTGGAACAAATAAGTCCTAAACTTTAACATAGTATGCCATCAGATCTTCTCATTCCAGTCCAGGGGGACTTTCTGGCTTCTGGGGTCGATTAGTCCCCATTCCTACAAGTCCCGGACCTTGCCCTGCACCCCCCCTGTATGGAGGAGCACCCCGCCCCTCAGGATACGATATCTTGTATGGAGAAGCCCCTCGCCCCTCAGGATCCGATATCTTGTATGGAGGAGCACCCCGCCCCTCAGGATCCGATATCTTGTATGGAGGAGCACCCCGCCCCTCAGGATCCGATATCTTGTATGGAGGAGCCCCCCGCCCCTCAGGATCCGATATCTTGTATGGAGGAGCCCCTCGCCCCTCAGGATCCGATATCTTGTATGGAGGAGCACCCCGCCCCTCAGGATCCGATATCTTGTATGGAGGAGCACCCCACCCCTCAGGATCCAATATCTTGTATGGAGGAGCACCTCGCCCCTCAGGATCCGATATCTTGTATGGAGGAGCACCTCGCCCCTCAGGATCCGATATCTTGTATGGAGGAGCACCCCGCCCCTCAGGATCCGATATCTTGTATGGAGGAGCACCTCGCCCCTCAGGATCCGATATCTTGTATGGAGGAGCACCCCGCCCCCCAGGATCCGATATCTTGTATGGAGGAGCACCTCGCCCCTCAGGATCCGATATCTTGTATGGAGGAGCACCCCTCCCCTCAGGATCCGATATCTTGTATGGAGGAGCCCCTCGCCTCAGGATCCGATATCTTGTATGGAGGAGCACCCCGCCCCCCAGGATCCGATATCTTGTATGGAGGAGCACCTCGCCCCTCAGGATCCGATATCTTGTATGGAGGAGCACCCCGCCCCTCAGGATCCAATATCTTGTATGGAGGAGCACCCCGCCCCCCAGGATCCGATATCTTGTATGGAGGAGCTCCCTCTTTTCCATAGTCCAGGGGGCCCCATTCAATTCTGTTACATGGCAGTTTGCGCCACTGAATGGGGTCAACAATGTGGGACTGTTGCCATGATGCTCTGGGTGAAATGTCATCAGCATTACGCTTGTTCCTGTGAATCAGTGTTGAGAAGCGATCTCTCTGCTAGGGATGCACCGAAATTTCGGCCGCCGAAACATATCGGCCGAAAATGCCCCTTTCGGCAATTTGCCGAAAGAGAAAAACGGCCGATAATGGAGCCGAAAATGGGGCGTGGCCTTGTGGGGGCGGGGCTCCACCCCCGCCCCTGGTACCGCCCATCATGGGGGTGTCCTGTAGCGGAGGAGAGCCACCTCCGGAACATCACGGCTTTCATTTCAATGTGTGCCCCCATACTGCAGCCAGCCTGTGAAGGGGAGAGGAGAGCGGCGTCCGCTGCCTGTGTGGTCACAGCGCTGGGAACATCACAGCTTTCATTTCAATAGCTGTGTGTTCCCGGCCGCGCCGTCACACACAGCCCCTCCCCCTTGTCCGGGCACTTTGATAGACAGATCACCCGCAGGATTGGACGGATGATCTGTCTATCAAAGTGCCCGGACAAGGGGGAGGGGCTGTGTGTGACGGCTCGGCTGGGAACACACAGCTATTGAAATGAAAGCTGTGATGTTCCCAGCGCTGTGACCACACAGGCAGCGGAGGCCGCTCTCCTCTCCCCTTCACAGGCTGCCTGCAGTATGGGGGCACACTCTGGCTGCAGTATAGGGGCGCAGTATGTGGGGACACTCTGGCTGCAGAATGGGGGCACACTCTGGCTGCAGAATGGGGGCACACTCTGGCTGCAGAATGGGGGCGCAGTATGGGGGCACACTCTGGCTGCAGTATGGGGGCACACTCTGGCTGCAGTATAGGGGCGTAGTATGGGGGCACACTCTGGCTGCAGAATGGGGGCACACTCTGGCTGCAGAATGGGGGCACACTCTGGCTGCAGTATGGGGGCACACTCTGGCTGCAGTATGGGGGCACACTCTGGCTGCAGTATGGGGGGCACACTCTGGCTGCAGTATGGGGGCACACTCTGGCTGCAGTATGGGGGCACACTCTGGCTGCAGTATGGGGGCGCAGTATGGGGGCACACTCTGGCTGCAGTATGGGGGCACACTCTGGCTGCAGTATGGGGGCACACTCTGGCTGCAGTATGGGGGCACACTCTGGCTGCAGTATGGGGGCGCAGTATGGGGGCACACTCTGGCTGCAGTATGGGGGCACACTCTGGCTGCAGTATGGGGGCACACTCTGGCTGCAGTATAGGGGCGCAGTATGTGGGGACACTCTGGCTGCAGAATGGGGGCACACTCTGGCTGCAGAATGGGGGCACACTCTGGCTGCAGAATGGGGGCGCAGTATGGGGGCACACTCTGGCTGCAGTATGGGGGCACACTCTGGCTGCAGTATAGGGGCGTAGTATGGGGGCACACTCTGGCTGCAGAATGGGGGCACACTCTGGCTGCAGAATGGGGGCACACTCTGGCTGCAGTATGGGGGCACACTCTGGCTGCAGTATGGGGGCACACTCTGGCTGCAGTATGGGGGGCACACTCTGGCTGCAGTATGGGGGCACACTCTGGCTGCAGTATGGGGGCACACTCTGGCTGCAGTATGGGGGCGCAGTATGGGGGCACACTCTGGCTGCAGAATGGGGGCACACTCTGGCTGCAGAATGGGGGCACACTCTGGCTGCAGTATGGGGGCACACTCTGGCTGCAGTATGGGGGCACACTCTGGCTGCAGTATGGGGGCACACTCTGGCTGCAGTATGGGGGCACACTCTGGCTGCAGTATGGGGGGCACACTCTGGCTGCAGTATGGGGGCACACTCTGGCTGCAGTATGGGGGCACACTCTGGCTGCAGTATGGGGGCGCAGTATGGGGGCACACTCTGGCTGCAGTATGGGGGCACAGTATGGGGGCACACTCTGGCTGCAGTATGGGGGCACACTCTGGCTGCAGTATGGGGGCGCAGTATGGGGGCACACTCTGGCTGCAGTATGGGGGCACACTCTGGCTGCAGTATGGGGGCACACTCTGGCTGCAGTATGGGGGCACACCCTGGCTGCAGTATGCGGGCACACCCTGGCTGCAGTATGCGGGCACACCTCCTGTACCACATCCTCTGTCTCTGACGTTCTCCTGTACCATGTCGCCAGTCCCTGACCGTCTCCTGTACCATGTCGCCAGTCCCTGACCGCCTCTTGTACCATGTCGCCAGTCCCTGACCGTCTCTTGTACCATGTCGCCAGTCCCTGACCATCTCCTGTATAAAATTTTTTGTTTTTAAATATGTTTCGGTATCGGTTTCGGTTTTCGGCCTAGTGTATTTTTCATTTTCGGTATCGGTTTCGGCACCAAAAAACCCATTCGGTGCACCCCTACTCTCTGCTGCTGCTGCGGGGGAGCCATCTCTCTGCTGCTGCTGCGGGGGAGCCATCTCTCTGCTGCTGCTGCGGGGGAGCCATCTCTCTGCTGCTGCTGCGGGGGAGCCATCTCTCTGCTGCTGCGAGGGAGCCATCTCTCTGCTACGGGTTTGCCATTTCTCTGCTGCTGCTGCGGGGGAGCCATTTCTCTGCTGCTGCTGCTGCGGGGGAGCCATTTCTCTGCTGCTGCTGCTGCGGGGGAGCCATTTCTCTGCTGCTGCTGCGGGGGAGCCATCTTGCTGCTGCTGCGGGGGAGCCATCTCTGCTGCTGAGCCGTTTCCCTGCTTCTCCACTACACTGCCTGTAGTGACCTCCAGCCATCTGACTCTCACCTTCTGTCAGTATCTGAGCTCTTCCCTCATAGCCTGAGCTTATGTGGTCACCTGTTTGTTTTTAGACATAGAGGGGACAGTTCTGTGACCTCGGCCCCCAACCCATTCATAGTTGCGGGTAGTTTTGTTCTGTTCTGCCCCTGCAAGCTGGAATCCTGTTATCCTTACTGAGTCTAACTTCTCACCGTAGTCCTCCCTACCCCTCCAGGTGGGTTCCCTGCATTGTCCCCCTACCTACCCCCACCGTGGATCGGTCAGTGGCCCACCAGTACAGGGCTCTCTGTATCCAAGGATCCCACCACTCATCAGTTGGAATTCCTCTTTAACTCCTTGCTTCCCAGGGTATGTTTATAAAAAGACATGATAGACGAGGGGTTAAATCACGGCTGGTGCTGCTGTGAGCCTCGGTAACGGCATTAAAATCTGGAAAAGGTCTGATAACCGGGATCCAGGCGGCTTTATAGCCACCTGATCACTTTTATGGGGCTCTCAAGCTACATACCCCCAACCACCCTCCCCACCCATTATGGTTCCTGGGATCCCCCGTTCCTCCAATGAGCCCCGGACCTCAGGAGATGTCTGATACTGTGAGAGTGGGAGGAGCCTAGGAAACCTCCGTCGCCCTATCTCACCCGTGACTAATGCCCCCCACCCCCCCCCCCCCCAGGAGTGACCCGTCTTGACATCACTTCTGTCACCTCAATTGAGAATGAGATCAAAAAATTCCGGCGCCTTCGGCTCGCGGCTCACTCTAAACTGATGGCCTGTAAAAGACTTAAAGCCTCACCTAATGGAGAATTTGGGGTATCGCAGTTTCTTCTATTTCCTGGTCCCATTCCGTATCTATTTACACAACACAACCCCCGTCTGTTATATTTTACCAATCAATGTGGGTATTACGTTGTGTTTGCACTAAACTTATATACTTTAGTATATTTTTCTTGAAAATATGCGTTTTGATAAATAGAAGCGCAAACATTGCGACAAACAATTGTAACGGCCACTATTTTATTCTCCAGGTTCTCTGCTTTCAGAAAATATATGCAAAAAAATGCCGATTGTAACATGTATGCAAAAAGTTTTAAAAAATTGCCCCGGTAGGCGAGTGAGTAAAACTCCATTCTGCCTGATGGGCCCTCCGCCCTATACTGGCTGTGACTTTGTCAGATCATGGCAGGGTGGTCGTCACCCCGTACAAGTGATCTTTCTGCTGCGGCACCGGGTCCTTCACTGATGAGAGCGGATGGCTGGAGCCTTGCACTTCAGTTGTGATGGCGGCTGGAAGTCCTAATCAGAGTATTCTGGTGAAATTGCTGGTCTGAAGAACCTCAATCCAAGGAGCAGCTGAGCAGCATGGAGTTCAAGGGACGTCTCTTCAGTTCAGCCCCTGATATTAAGGTGATCTCTGGAGGCGAGAGCCATCCATCCTTGGCTTCAGAAACCCGGAGAAAGGTCTGCAAAGTCCCCCCCCCCATTTGTACTTCCGGAGGATGTACATCTTGTATGAGTCCCTAACTTGGTTCCCAGCCCCTTGTAACGTGTGGAGTAAAAAAACTTCACAGAGACCTTCATCAGCATGAAGGTGCAACCTGGGTGGGTGGACGCTTGTTAATCAGCAGACTTACCTCTGCCGGGTCGCGGTGTCTTTTCCGAGTCGCGGTGTCTTTTCCGAGTCGCGGTGTCTTTTCCGGGTCCTGGTGTCTTTGCCAGGTCGCGGCGTCTTTTCCGGGTCGCGGTGTCTTTGCCGGGTCGCGGCGTCTTTGCCGGGTCCTGGTGTCTTTTCCGGGTCGCGGCGTCTTTTCCGGGTCGCGGTGTCTTTTCCGGGTCGCGGTGTCTTTGCCAGGTCGCGGTGTCTTTGCCGGGTCGCGGCGTCTTTGCCGGGTCCTGGTGTCTTTTCCGGGTCGCGGTGCACATGCTCCTGGAACAAGCTCTCGAGTCCCGGGTGTTGCACCACCACAGCTGGATACTGGAGCAAACACCCCCCAATGTGAATGTTCTCAGCACACAGCGGATCTTCAGTTACATCCAAACTGTTTTTATTGAAAGTTTACATCACAAACGATGTCATCATCTATATGGTTTGTGGTGAGATTCTTCTTCAATAAAAACCATTTGGATGTAATGGGAGATCTGTGGTGTTTGGTGAATATTTACATTGTATTACCGGATCACGGTGTCAGAATGGCTTCCAGAGCGGTACTTCAGCCTCTGGTCCCTTTTCCCAACAGAACTTCTGCCGTTTTTGGAACAAATAAGTCCTAAACTTTAACATAGTATGCCATCAGATCTTCTCATTCCAGTCCAGGGGGACTTTCTGGCTTCTGGGGTCGATTAGTCCCCATTCCTACAAGTCCCGGACCTTGCCCTGCACCCCCCTGTATGGAGGAGCACCCCACCCCTCAGGATCCGATATCTTGTATAGAGGAGCACCCCGCCCCTCAGGATCCGATATCTTGTATGGAGGAGCACCCCGCCCCCCAGGATCCGATATCTTGTATGGAGGAGCACCCCGCCCCTCAGGATCTGATATCTTGTATGGAGGAGCACCCCGCCCCTCAGGATCCGATATCTTGTATGGAGGAGCACCCCGCCCCTCAGGATCCGATATCTTGTATGGAGGAGCACCCCGCCCCTCAGGATCCGATATCTTGTATGGAGGAGCACCCCGCCCCTCAGGATCCGATATCTTGTATGGAGGAGCACCCCGCCCCTCAGGATCCGATATCTTGTATGGAGGAGCACCTCGCCCCTCAGGATCTGATATCTTGTATGGAGGAGCACCCCGCCCCTCAGGATCCGATATCTTGTATGGAGGAGCACCCCGCCCCTCAGGATCCGATATCTTGTATGGAGGAGCACCCCGCCCCTCAGGATCTGATATCTTGTATGGAGGAGCACCCCGCCCCTCAGGATCCGATATCTTGTATGGAGGAGCACCCCGCCCCTCAGGATCCGATATCTTGTATGGAGGAGCACCCCGCCCCTCAGGATCCGATATCTTGTATGGAGGAGCACCCCGCCCCTCAGGATCCGATATCTTGTATGGAGGAGCACCCCGCCCCTCAGGATCCGATATCTTGTATGGAGGAGCACCTCGCCCCTCAGGATCTGATATCTTGTATGGAGGAGCACCCCGCCCCTCAGGATCCGATATCTTGTATGGAGGAGCACCCCGCCCCTCAGGATCCGATATCTTGTATGGAGGAGCACCCCGCCCCTCAGGATCTGATATCTTGTATGGAGGAGCACCCCGCCCCTCAGGATCCGATATCTTGTATGGAGGAGCACCCCGCCCCCCAGGATCCGATATCTTGTATGGAGGAGCACCCCGCCCCTCAGGATCCGTTATCTTGTATGGAGGAGCACCCCGCCCCCCAGGATCCGATATCTTGTATGGAGGAGCACCCCGCCCCTCAGGATCCGTTATCTTGTATGGAGGAGCACCCCGCCCCCCAGGATCCGATATCTTGTATGGAGGAGCACCCCGCCCCTCAGGATCTGATATCTTGTATGGAGGAGCACCCCGCCCCTCAGGATCCGATATCTTGTATGGAGGAGCACCCCGCCCCCCAGGATCCCTCTATTACAACCATGTGAAATCATCCGGACTGTACATATTACATTGTCAGTGTTGTGCAGATGTTTGTCCTCCTCTTGGTCATCTTGAGCAGTTTTCATGATAGAGTAACCAACACAGAGCCGTCACTGGAGGGACACACTGTGAGCCGTTGGTAGACATCGGTGGATAGCACGGTGCTGTGCAAAGGACGATTTCTTGTCCATTGAGAGTCACAGGAAGTCTTCACCTTTTGGGTTATACTGCCACCTACAGGAGGATTGGACACTGGCAAAAAACTAGACCAGCCCAGGATAGCGCCTCCCACTCCCAGAATGTCTTGAGCCAGTGTCCTAGAAGAATGGATGTCTGGTCCCTCTATATCTGAATCTATAAATAGGCTGGTCCGGCCAAACATCGGGAGCTCCCTCTTTTGCATAGGCCACGGGGCACCATTACATTTTGTCCCTTCCAGCTGCCTGTCACTCGCCAGCTGTCAGTACCCGAGGTCTTTCCTCTAATCCTGAACTTGTGGGGCCTTAGTGCTATGTGGTCACCTCTCTGCTTCTAGACACGGTGGGCAGAGTCCCGCTGAAACGGGTGAACCCGACTCGCACTACATTCATGGTGGTTTTGTTCTGTGCCTCCCCTGCAAGCTGGAGTCCTGTTATCCTTACTGAGTCTAACTCCCCACTGTAGTCCTCCCTACCCCTCAATGTGGGTCCCCTGCCATGTCAGCCAGTCTCTGGATTACAGTCCCCTATCTACCCCCACTGTCTCTGCTTTCAGAAAATAAAGGCTTTTTTTGGGAGGGGGAGGGGGGGGGGGGGTTTCTAAGCAATTTCCAGCAAAAAATGCAGATTGTAACATGTATGCTAAAAATCTTTAAAAAATATCCCTGGTAGGAGAGTGAATAAAACTGGCTGATGGGCCCTCCGACCTAACACCCCGTACAAGTGATCGTTCTGCTGATTTTATCATCCAATCATGTGCAAGCTAAATTGCTGTTTTTATTTTTCTTGTATGTCCCCCCTCAGATCTACAGCGACTTCACTTCCAAGTGCACTGGTAGTGACAAGTGGATTTGCCTTTCGTAAATAACCCCCCCATGACTTGGTCCGCAGCCCCTGCGCAACGTGTGGGGTTAAAAAACAAAAACAAAAAAACTCAGGCCTTCATCAACTTAAGTTGGGGGGACACTTGTTAATTAGCGGACAAACCTCTGCCGGGTCCATCGCACACGGTCCTGGAATATGGTTTGTGGTGAGATCTTTCTTCAATAAAAAACATTTGGATGTAATGGAAGATCTGTGATGACGAATATTTACATTGTATTATCAGATCACGGTCTCAGAATGGTTTTCAGAGCGGTACTTCAGCCTCTGGTCCATTTTCCCAACAGAACTTCTGCCGCTTTTGGATCCAATAAGTCCTAAACTTTAGCATAGTATGTCATCAGATCTTCTCATTCCAGTCCAGGGGGACTTTCTGGCTTCTGGGGTCAATTAGTCAACATTCCTTCAGGTCCCCGTATTTCCAGTGCGATCATTGTGCAGTCTTGCCTCTGCGCCCCCCTGTATGTAGGTGCATCGTGCCCCCCCAGGAGCCAATGTCTTGTATGTAGGTGCACCGTGCCCCTCAGGAGCCAATGTCTTGTATGTAGGTGCATCGTGCCCCCCCAGGAGCCAATGTCTTGTATGTAGGTGCACCGTGCCTCTCAGGAGCCAATGTCTTGTATGTAGGTGCACCGTGCCTCTCAGGAGCCAATGTCTTGTATGTAGGTGCACCGTGCCTCTCAGGAGCCAATGTCTTGTATGTAGGTGCACCGTGCCTCTCAGGAGCCAATGTCTTGTATGTAGGTGCACCGTGCCTCTCAGGAGCCAGTGTCTTGTATGTAGGTGCACCGTGCCTCTCAGGAGCCAATGTCTTGTATGTAGGTGCACCGTGCCTCTCAGAAGCCAATGTCTTGTATGTAGGTGCACCGTGCCTCTCAGGAGCCAATGTCTTGTATGTAGGTGCACCGTGCCCCCCTAGGAGCCAATGTCTTGTATGTAGGTGCACCGTGCCCCCTCAGGAGCCAATGTCTTGTATGTAGGTGCACCGTGCCTCTCAGGAGCCAATGTCTTGTATGTAGGTGCACCGTGCCTCTCAGGCGCCAAGGTCTTGTATGTAGGTGCACCGTGCCCCCTCAGGAGCCAATGTCTTGTATGTAGGTGCACCGTGCCTCTCAGGAGCCAATGTCTTGTATGTAGGTGCACCGTGCCTCTCAGGCGCCAAGGTCTTGTATGTAGGTGCACCGTGCCCCCTCAGGAGCCAATGTCTTGTATGTAGGTGCACCGTGCCTCTCAGGAGCCAATGTCTTGTATGTAGGTGCACCGTGCCTCTCAGGCGCCAAGGTCTTGTATGTAGGTGCACCGTGCCCCCTCAGGAGCCAATGTCTTGTATGTAGGTGCACCGTGCCTCTCAGGAGCCAATGTCTTGTATGTAGGTGCACCGTGCCTCTCAGGCGCCAAGGTCTTGTATGTAGGTGCACCGTGCCCCTCAGGAGCCAATGTCTTGTATGTAGGTGCACCGTGCCTCTCAGGAGCCAATGTCTTGTATGTAGGTGCACCGTGCCTCTCAGGCGCCAAGGTCTTGTATGTAGGTGCACCCTGCCCCTCAGGAGCCAATGTCTTGTATGTAGGTGCACCGTGACTCTCAGTATCCCTCTATTACAACCATGTGAACTCATCCTGACTGTACACATTACATTGTCAGTGTCTGTCCTCCTGGCCATAATGAGGAGTTTTCATGGTTTCAAGTAACCATCACAGAGCAGTGGCTGGAGGGACACACTGCAGCTGTCTATAGACATTAGTGAATAACACAGATCAGTGAAAAAGACGATTTCTGGTCCATTGAGAGACACAGGAAATTTTGCTCTTTGGGTTATACCGCCATCTACAGGAGGTTTGGTCACTGGCGAAAAATCTAGACCAGCCCAAGATGGCACCTCACACTTCCAGCTTCTCTTTAGCCAGTTTCCTGGGAGAATGGATGTCTGGTCCCTAGATGTCAGCTCTCCGAGGTGGCCATCCTCAGCCTGGCCTTTTGGAGGGTCTCGTCTGGAAGCACTTGGACAGGACTTTGCGAGGGAAGAGTGAAAGTGACCTTCAAGTGCGGGGGTGCTCTATAATTCTTTCCAGGTCCAAATCTAGGCATTGCCTCAAAACTGAACATTGAATGTGTAAATAGCCCGGCTGACCTGAGCACTGGGAGCTCCAGCATTGGCATAGGCCCGAGGTGTTATTAAATATAGTTGCATGTTGGTTTACGCCATGGAAGGGGTCAACAATGTGGGACTGACTGCTGTCATGAGGCAATAGGTGGAGTGTCATTAGCATGATGCTTGTCCCTGTTATTCAATGTGGAGGAACCATCTAGCTGCTGCCGGGGGAGCCATCTTCCTGCTCCTGGAGAGGTGGGGGGAACCATCTCCCTGCTCCTGGGGTAGTGGGGGAGCCATCTTCCTGCTGCTGGGGGGAAGCCATTTTCCTGCTCCTGGGGTAGTGGGGGAGCCATCTTCCTGCTCCTGGGGTAGTGGGGGAGCCATATTCCTGCTGCCGGAAGGGAACTATTTGCAAAGAAGTCATGTGGAGCTCCGATACTTGGTTTTTCCCGTTGCCCCCCTACACTGCTGTGGTCACTACCAGCCACCTGACTCTTGCCTGCTTCCAGCTAGCAGTAACTGAGGTTTTTCCTCATATCCTGATCTTGTCTGCTTCTAGACACAGAGGGGACAGTCCCGCTGAAACGGTTGACCCCCCCCCCCCCCCGACTCCCACTACATTCATATTTGACTGTAGTCACCGGTAGGGAGGACTAACTCACCACCGTAGTCCTCCCTACCGGTGGGTCCCCTGCATCATCAGCCAGGCTCTGGATTACAGTCCCCTACCTACCCCCACTATGGATCAGTCAGTGGCCCACTGTAACTTTAGTAGTGTAGTGGAGGGCTTTCTGTATCCAAGGATCCAATCGCTCACTTGTTGGAGTCCCTCTTTAATCCCTGTGTTTATAAAAAGGCATGGTAGACAAAGGGTTAAATCATGGTCATGGCTGCGTCTGTGAGCTCAGTAATAGCATTAAGAGCCATAAAAGGGCCGACAGTGATAACAGTGACCCAAGCAGCTTTAGAGCCAACTTATCGCTTTTCTAGGGCTCTCAAAGCGCATGCCCCTCCCCTCCCCCTATCCCTACCAGTGGCACCCATGGTGGTTCCGGCTCCTCTGGGGAAATTTGTGGTATAGTGAGAGTGGGAGGAGCTCAGGAAATTGGGTAAATAGCCTGCTAAACTGTCAGAGAGGCCTTCATCGGCATCACACCCCAACCTTTCTAAGTGGCTGGACACTTGGTAACTTTTTTTCTGGACTTCTAAATGAGCAGACCACCTCTACCATACCATGGTGTCCTTACTGGACCCCACCCCCACCTTCTGGAAGAACCTATCATCGGAGGTATGAGTGCATTATGACCCTTTAGGAGATGTTTGATTCTCCATCACTGGATCATCCCCTTTATAGGTCACCTGACCTGGGTTCAGTTGGACAATGTTACAGCAATGACCTCAACCATTTAGGAGGAATAGGAGCTCTTGCCTCAAGAAGTATTTTGGGTTTTGACCAATAACTGGGCATAACTTTACATAGCAGACAATGAGTTATCAGTCAGTTGTGCTTAGGCCATCGGACCATTTCATGATGTATTTTGTCCAAGCTTCTCCCTTCACTGCACACCGCTTAGGCCGCGTACACACGCGCGGACTGTTCGCCCAACTTTGTCCGTCCAACAGTTTCGGCAAACAGTCCGCTCAAACTTAGCATGGACGGACATGGCCACACACAACGGACGAACAGTTTGCTGAAACCGTGCGCGATGACGTGAACGGCACGTACGACGGGACGAAAAACACGACGTCCTATACACTGCATTATAGCTTTCGGCGTGAAAATCCTTTCTGAGCATGCGCGCAACTTTGTTTGACGAACAAGCCTACACACGAGCGGACTGTTCGCTGAAACAAGGTTTCAGCGGACAGTTTTACGGAATTTCCGAAAAACCTTGTCCGTCCAACTGTCCGCTGAAACTGTCCGCTGAAAGCCCCACACACGAGCGGACTGTCCGCCCAAACACTGTTCAGCGGACAAAGTTGGACGAACAGTCCGCCCGTGTGTACGCGGCCTTACAGAGTTATTCCTGTTTAGGCCGTTGTTGGGGATTGTTGACAGATTCCGTTTAGACATTACGTCATCAGCCTTGACCCAGTGATACCAGTTGGATTGAGTGGAGCTCTATGGGTGATGGTGTCATCTAATGTCTGTGGGCCGTGGTGTCACCTGACATCTGTGAGTGTTGTGTGGTGGGAT
Source organism: Lithobates pipiens (assembly GCF_037356315.1). Taxonomy (NCBI): domain Eukaryota; kingdom Metazoa; phylum Chordata; class Amphibia; order Anura; family Ranidae; genus Lithobates; species Lithobates pipiens. The sequence goes on along the minus strand of NW_027507764.1, from coordinate 598,810,230 downwards.
GACTGTGGGCGATATGGTCATCTGATGGCTGTGCGATGCTGTGTTGTCTGTGGGCCATGGTGTCGGCCAACGTCTGTTGGTGTTGTTGCTGCCTGATGTCTGTGGACCGTGGTGTGTTGTCTGTGGGTGAGCATGTCATCTGATGTGTGTGGGCCATGGTGTCGCCCGATGGCTGTAAGTGTTGCTTTGTGATGTGTGTGGGCTGTGATGTGATGGCTGTGGGCCACCGTGTCACCAGATATCTGTTGAAAACTTACTGCCTCACCAACCTAACCTATCCATACTTTGCACTCAGAATGGGTAAAATGTCTGTGGGCGAGCATGTCATCTGATGGCTGTGGGCCATGGTGTGATGTCTGTGGGCCATGGTGTGATGTCTGTGGGTGAGCATATCATCTGATGGCTCTGGGCCATGGTGTGATGTCTGTGGGCCATGGTGTGATGTCTGTGGGCCATGGTGTGATGTCTGTGGGCGAGCATGTCATCTGATGGCTGTGGGCCACGGTGTGATGTCTGTGGGCCATGGTGTGATGTCTGTGGGAGCGAGCATGTCATCTGATGGCTGTGGGCCATGGTGTGATGTCTGTGGGCGAGCATGTCATCTGATGGCTATGGGCCATGGTGTGATGTCTGTGGGCCATGGTGTGATGTCTGTGGGCAAGCATATCATCTGATGGCTGTGGGCCACGGTGTGATGTCTGTGGGCCATGGTGTGATGTCTGTGGGCGAGCATGTCATCTGATGGCTGTGGGCCACGGTGTGATGTCTGTGGGCGAGCATGTCATCTGATGGCTATGGGCCTTGGTGTGATGGCTGTGGGCCATGGTGTGATGTCTATGGGCCACGGTGTGATGTCTATGGGCCATGGTGTGATGTCTGTGGGCGAGCATGTCATCTGATGGCTGTGGGCCACGGTGTGATGTCTGTGGGCCACGGTGTGATGTCTGTGGGCCACGGTGTGATGGCTGTGGGCCATGGTGTGATGGCTGTGGGCCATGGTGTGATGGCTGTGGGCCATGGTGTGATGTCTATGGGCCATGGTGTGATGTCTATGGGCCATGGTATTGCCTGATGACTGTAAGTGTTTGTTTTGTGATGTGTGTGGGCCATGATGTGATGTGATGTGATGGCTGTGGGCCATGGTGTGATGTCTGGGCCATGGTGTGATGTCTGTGGGTGAGCATATCATCTGATGGCTGTGGGCCATGGTGTGATGTCTGAGGGCCATGGTGTGATGTCTGTGGGCCATGGTTATTGCCTGATGACTGTAAGTGTTTGTTTTGTGATGTGTGTGGGCCATCATGTCACCAGATATCTGTTGAAAACGTACTGCCTAACCGTCCTAACCTATCCATACTTTGCACTCAGAATGGGTAAAATGTCTGTGGGCGAGCATGTCATCTGATGGCTGTGGGCCATGGTGTGATGTCTGTGGGCCATGGTGTGATGTCTGTGGGCCATGGTGTGATGTCTGTGGGCCATGGTGTGATGTCTGAGGGCCATGGTGTGATGTCTGAGGGCCATGGTATTGCCTGATGACTGTAAGTGTTTGTTTTGTGATGTGTGTGGGCCATCGTGTCACCAGATATCTGTTGAAAACGTACTGCCTAACCGTCCTAACCTATCCATAGTTTGCACTCAGAATGGATAAAATGCAATATAATCTGACCTGTATTGGCATTCCTGTATAGTGGCAGAAGTTATAAGCCTTTGTTCTCTGACACCTATTCATTACTAATCCATTTTGCTTCATCTTCCATTAGATTCCTGGCAAGGTGAGCGGTTGGCAGCCTCTGACAGAAGCATATTCCAGATTGGTAATACGAAGAGCACCGAACCCATATCACCACCGAAGAGACAGCGGAGATACCCCAGAGTGAACCCCTTCAGATGGATAAAGAGACACAAGAAGAGTAAAAGTCGTTCTTCCCGAACATCAAGAAGGTCGGAGCAGAGAGAGAGCGGGAATATTAAAGAGTGTAACTACGAGGCCCCTCCAGTGTGGGGCGATGTCTGCCCAGATGAAGCTGGGGACAGCAGGGAGGGGCACTCCGAACTGTGCACCGAGGACTCCTCCGTCTCTGTGCAGACCAGCGAAAGGGAAATAGAGCAGAGCTTCCCTCAGACTGAAGATGGGAACGGAACAAGTAAAGACAGTCACAGTTCTCGGACAGTTCAAATAATGGGCACCAAATATAAACCAGATCTGAGGGTGACTCTGAGCATCTCAGGGGAGGAATCTGGTAGTGTAGCGGAGAGAGGCGGGGGGATAGCAGACCTGGAGCATTACACACTTCACGCAGCTGAGGCTGAGAGAGCCACAAGCTCATCAAATACGACCTTGTTGCCTGACCAGCACGACACTGACCAGAGGGATGAAGATGGACATACTCAGAGCTGTAAAGATGCTGCAAATTCTCTTCTGTCCTTATGGGAAAGCGCAGATCCTGGGAAGTCTCCTCGTCTGAATGAGGAGAGGCAACAAGAAAAGACTAGCGTGGATTCTGCATGTGAAGGAATGACTTTGCCACGGAGGAAAGTAAAACACGTCCAGTTCAGTGACACGGTTACCACGTTTATTATTGAGTCGGAAGAAGCAGAAATTGCAGAGAAGGAATTTTTTGATAGCATTAGGCTGCAGAGGAAAATCCGTCCTCGTGTTGTCATTGTGAGTAAGGACATTAAGAGAAGCATCACAGAAGAGCCAATCATGGTTACCAAAAGTCAGGACTCCAAGCCTAAAGCCACCCAGCCAGAGGCGAAGACCACCGCGGTGCGTGGCACTCTGGAAGGAGGGAGCCAAGACCTGAAAAGTCCACAGTCCGCAGTATGTAGGAGAGACGCTGCAGAGCCATCCCCGTCTACAGAGCCTCCGCTGCAACCAAAGGACAGAGATGAAAGGTCTATGGTTACCAGGAGTCAGGACTCCAAACCTAATGCCACCCAGCCTGAGCGGAAGACCACCAAGAAACGTGACACTCCTGAAAGGGGAAGCCAAGATCTGAAGAGCCCAAATTCCATTAAATGCAACAAGACGATGAAGACCATGGAGGAGGTTGAAGGATCTCTGCCAAGTGCAGTATGTAGGAGAGACACTGCAGAGCCATCCCTGTCTACAGAGCCTCCGCTGCAACCAAAGAACAGAGATGAAGGGTCCATGGTTACCAGAAGTCAGGACTCCAAGCCTAAAGCCACCCAGCCAAAGCAGAAGACCACCACGGAATGCGACAGACCAGAAGGAGGAAGCCAAGATCCAAATTCTGTCGAATGCAACAAGATAATGAAGACCACAGAGGAGGTTGAAGGATCTCAGCCAAGCGTAGTATCTAGGGCAGAGACTGCAGAGTCATCCCCGTCTACAGGGCCTCTACTGCAACCAAAGAATAGAGATGAAGAGTCCTTTGTTACCAAGAGTCGGGACTCCAAGCCTAGTGCCACGCAGCCAGAAATGGAAACGGCGGTGTGTAACATGCTGAGAGGAGGAAGCCAAGAGCTAAAAAGTCAAAATTCCATCAAATGCAACAAGATGATGAAGACAATGGAGGAGGTTGAAGGATCCCCATCAAGTGCAGTATGTGGGAGCGACACTACTGAGCCTTCCCCCTCCACAGAGCCACAGCTGCCACCAAACAAAAAGGACGTAGGGACACAGATAGATCTGATTCACAAAGAAGAGCTGCAGCAACCAGCAAGTGAGATTCAGCTCACCCCACAACACCCGGCTGAAAATGATCAGAACTTCATGAAATCTTATTCTTGCTCCAATTGTGGCAAAATTACGCACTGGACGAGGCTCAACGACCAGCAAAAAGCTGATGTAGAAAATTCCTCTCTTCATATGTGCAGAATGTGTAGCAGGCAGAGAGATAAATCAGCCTTTAGTCCAGACAAGGGTACACCAAATACAACTCCTACCAAATGTGCCTCCTCGAGTAAAAATGTGGTGACCGGAAGCCCTGCTAGAAAGAGGCCACATTGTTCGCTTCTGGACGATTCCCCCGACACTAGTTCACCTGCTAAGAAGAAGCAAAGGCAAGAGGTAAAGAGTGATGCAGAAACACCAAGGAGCTCAACCAATGCCAATGGTCAGCTGAAGAAGGGTGAAGAGGCATCACTGAGGACCCTAACCAGCCATAATGTCCACCCGAAGAAAGGTGAGGCATCACCAAGGACATCAACCAGTGATCATGTTCATCTGAAGAAGAGCGAGGAGGCATCACCGAGTACCCCAACCAGTCATAATCTTCAACTGAAGAAAGTTGAGGAGGTTTCACTAAGAACTTCAGCCAATCACAATGTTCAGCTGAAGAAAGGTGAGGGGGCATCACCAAGGACTTCAACCAGTCTTAGTGCTCAGCTGAAGAAGGGTGAGGGGGCATCACCAAGGACCTCAACCAGTCTTAGTGCTCAGCTGAAGAAGGGTGAGGGGGCATCACCAAGGACCTCAACCAGTCTTAGTGCTCAGCTGAAGAAGGGTGAGGGGGCATCACCAAGGACCTCAACCAGTCTTAGTGCTCAGCTGAAGAAGGGTGAGGGGGCATCACCAAGGACTTCAACCAGTCTTAGTGCTCAGCTGAAGAAGGGCGAGGGGGCATCACTGAGGACCTCAACCAGTCATAATGTTCAACTGAAGAAAGGTGAGGAAGCTTCACCTAAAACTTCAGTCAATCCTAATGCTCAGCTGAAGATAGGTGAGGCTTCACCGAGGACCTCAACCAGTGATAATGTTCAATTGAAGAAGGGTGAGGAGACATCACTGGGGACCTCAACCAGTCATAGTGTTCAGCTGAAGAAGGGTGAGAAGGCTTCACCAAAACCATCAACCAATCATAATGTTCAACTAAAGAAGGGTGAGAAGGCTTCACCGAAACCATCAACCAATCATAATGTTCAACTAAAGAAAGGTGAGGCATCACCAAGGACCTCAACCAGTCATTCTGGACACCTGAAGAAGGGCGAGGAGGCATCACTAAGGACCCCAATCAGTCATAATGCGCAGATGAAGAAAAGTGAGGAGGAGTCACAGAGGACCAAAACCAATCCTATTGTCCAGCTGAATAAGGGTGAGGAGGAGTCACTGAGGACCTCAACCAATCAGAATGCCCAGCTGAAGAATGGAAAGGAATCCTTGTCTAGGACCTCAGCCAATCATAATGTCCAGCTGAAGAAGAATGCGGACAACAATGAGAAGTGTTTAGCAGCACAGAACGATCCCACTGATAACAATTTGAACCTATGCAGCCATTGTAGACATTGTGAATCCCCGGAAGATGCTAAACTCCACCACAAAGTAAAAACTATTAAAAGCGCGACGAGAAGCTCTTCTACAAAAGTTCTTTCAAATCCGGATCCTAAAAATGATACACCAGAGAAAAGGAAATCCAATCAAATTCTGCAGAATAAGCAAAGTCCTGTTCAAGAGCAGAATCTCCCATCTAATAAAGGCACCACAACCCCCCAGGATCAGAAGAATGATGCTCAGACAAAGAAAGACGCGTGTATGAAGTGCGGAAAACTGTTTCTGAAGAGACAAAAGACCAAACCCCTGACAAATATCCAGCATAAGAAACCTGTCCGTGGTGGCTCCACCATCTCCACAGATAAAATTCTGAAACTGGCTACAAAATCTGATGCTGTCAGAAAAAAACAGGTGAAGAAGTCACTCGGCGAGCCTAAAGTAAAGAAGCCTCGAAATGCTGAGGGTACCAAAAGTCCCAAACCCCCCAGAGGGGCCAGAGATAAGGATCTTTGCACCAAATGTGGTAAAAGATTAGCCTTGCATGTGGCGCCCAGCCAGGACGGCCCAAGTGAGGGCGGAAATGATGAGAATGAATGTGTTGTTCTTCCTAGGAAGAAGCGGAAGCGCCGTCTTGCTGGCATGGAACCTTTCACATGCAGCGACTGCGGCAAAATCTTCACCCGGAACTTCACTCTCCTGCAGCACCGCCTAATACACACCGGGGAGCGCCCCTACGCCTGTAAAGTGTGCAGGAAGACCTTCAGGGACAGCAGCTATCTCATCGTTCACATGCGGTCCCACACCAAGGAGAAGCCATACACCTGCACTGAGTGCGGGAAGTGCTTCACGCAGAACTCTGCCCTCCACGTCCACAGCAGGACGCACACCGACGAGCGACCCTTCCAATGCCAGTGCGGGAAGAACTTCACTGACCGATCAACCTACCGCCACCACCAGAGGATTCACACCGGGGAGAAGCCCTATGCCTGCTCATACTGCGGCAAGAAATTCACACAGCAGCCACACATGAAGAGACACGAGACGATCCACACGGGAGAGCGACCCTTCGAATGTTTACAGTGCGGGAAAAGGTTTATCGAACGGACAAAGCTGCAGAAACATGAACGTGTCCATCAGAAAGGGAAGGACTGAGCGCCGGGGGAAGGGACCGAAAATGTTCCGCCGGGGACAGAAGATATCATAGAGAAGGGAGAGAACCTTCCATGGTAGAGGTCCCATCACGGATCTGTGAGGACTTCTTATGAGGAACACAATGATGGAGTATTAATGTAGAGAAGGACAAATCCCATGAACCAGCACATGGAACGTTCAACTGGTGCCTCACATTACCGACCATAATTACAGCCAACGAGCTCCCAGTTGCATTTGTGTGCAGACATATGTGAAACCCTTCCAAACCCACTACGTCCCCCCTCCATGAAGACTTCCAATCTCCCCCACAATGTCCCCCTCCATGAAGACTTCCAATCTCCCACGCAACGGCCCCCTCCATGAAGACTTCCAATCTCCCCCACAATGTCCCCCTCCATGAAGACTTCCAATCTCCCCCACAATGTCCCCCTCCATGAAGACTTCCAATCTCCCCCACAATGTCCCCCTCCATGAAGACTTCCAATCTCCCCCACAATGTCCCCCTCCATGAAGACTTCCAATCTCCCCCACAATGTCCCCCTCCATGAAGACTTCCAATCTCCCCCACAATGTCCCCCTCCATGAAGACTTCCAATCTCCCCCACAATGTCCCCCTCCATGAAGACTTCCAATCTCCCCCACAATGTCCCCCTCCATGAAGACTTCCAATCTCCCCCACAATGTCCCCCTCCATGAAGACTTCCAATCTCCCCCACAATGTCCCCCTCCATGAAGACTTCCAATCTCCCCCACAATGTCCCCCTCCATGAAGACTTCCAATCTCCCCCACAATGTCCCCCCTCCATGTAGACTTCCAATCTCCCCCACAATGTCCCCCCTCCATGTAGACTTCCAATCTCCCCCACAATGCCCCCCTCCATGAAGACTTCCAATCTCCCCCACAATGTCCCCCCTCCATGAAGTGTTCTCCATAGGATGAAGTCTTCATCTGCCCCAACCTCCCAGCATGGTGGTTCCCATGTCAGCATGTGCCGCAGTGTTGGTACTCCTATAGAAAAGCACTGTGTTTGTGGGTTGAGGCTTCCCCATATTTATGCAGCTGCGACCTCCTGCTTTTTTATTTTTTTTTATTATTATTATTATTATTATTGACTAGGCTGTCTAAGACAGCAACCCTCAAAAGTCTTGTAGAGCGAGCCAAGCAATGTACATTTTAAGAGTCTGAAATCAGCAAAGTCCCATATAAAGGAGGGCGGCTTCCAAGGCCAGAGCCGCATAGAGCCAAACATTTCATAGGCTTTGAACTCCCCCAGAGCTACGAAGGGCCCCACAGATGGAGATCCAGATCCCTCAAAAAGATTTTCTCTATTTTTATGTGGACTGATAATAAACTGTATGGAATAATTTATATTGTTTTATAATCTGTAATTTGGTGTACGGCCTCAGTGGGGGTTCTTCGTATACAGATAAAAGCACTTAAAAAAGAACCCTGGACACACGCTGACTTCTGTATTGGCCATAGGGATTGGTGGGAGTGGCTCTGCAACACTTGTAGCAGTTTCATAGGATATACATATATAGGAGTAGATGTATCTCTGTATATAGAATCAGGTTTCTCGTATTCTGCCCTGACTGCAGTCATCTGTTCAATCATTCTGATCTGATCCAGAGGAATCCCCCAATGAAGTGTCATTTCATCCAGTAGGGATCAAATTCCTTCCTGATCCCCCTAAAAGCCATTGGATGTTCCCCCGATCATCACTCTTCAGTATTATTACCTATAGATATTAATAGCCAATCATATTCTCAGCCTTTTTTTTTCCTGAGCGATCGACACCATTGGCTGGAGTTCCAGTTGGAGCTTTTACTGTGGAGGATACTTTCCATATGTGGATTGTTAAACCTCTTGTCCCAGGCCCCGTGTCCCCTGGACAGTCTGAAGATTCACAAATGTTTCTTGCACAGGAAATGCTTTGATAAGTATTAATATCTAGAAACCTGTCTGACACACATCCACTACATGACCCTGACACCCAACCCGATCCCCTACAACCGACTCTGCAGGAGACCCTACTCTGTGTCTGACACCCAACCCGATCCCCTACAACCAACTCTGCATGAGACCCTACTCTGTGTCTGACACCCACCACCAGATATGAGTCTGACCCCCAACCCGATCCCCTACAACCAACTCTGCATGAGACCCTACTTTGTGTCTGACCCCCAACCCGATCCCCTACAACCAACTCTGCATGAGACCCTACTCTGTGTCTGACACCCAACCCGATCCCCTACAACCAACTCTGCATGAGACCCTACTCTGTGTCTGACCCCCAACCCGATCCCCCTACAACCAACTCTGCATGAGACCCTACTCTGTGTCTGACAACCAACCACTACATGACCCTGACACCCAACCCGATCCCCTACAACCGACTCTGCACGAGACCCTACTCTGTGTCTGACACCCACCATCAGATCTGAATCTGACCCCCAACCCGATCCCCTACAACCGACTCTGCATGACACCCTACTCTGTGTCTGACACCCAACCCGATCCCCTACAACCAACTCTGCATGAGACCCTACTCTGTGTCTGACACCCAACCCGATCCCCTACAACCGACTCTGCATGACACCCTACTCTGTGTCTGACACCCAACCCGATCCCCTACAACCAACTCTGCATGACACCCTACTCTGTGTCTGACACCCAACCCGATCCCCTACAACCAACTCTGCAGGAGACCCTACTCTGTGTCTGACACCCAACCCAATCCCCTACAACCAACTCTGCATGACACCCTACTCTGTGTCTGACACCCAACCCGATCCCCTACAACCAACTCTGCATGACACCCTACTCTGTGTCTGACACCCAACCCGATCCCCTACAACCAACTCTGCATGAGACCCTACTCTGTGTCTGACACCCAACCCGATCCCCTACAACCAACTCTGCATGACACCCTACTCTGTGTCTGACACCCAACCCGATCCCCTACAACCAACTCTGCATGAGACCCTACTCTGTGTCTGACACCCAACCCGATCCCCTACAACCGACTCTGCATGAGACCCTACTCGGTGTCTGACCCCCAACCCAATCCCCTACAACCAACTCTGCATGAGACCCTACTCTGTGTCTGACACCCACCATCAGATCTGAATCTGACCCCCAACCCGATCGCCTACAACCAACCCTGCATGAGACCCTACTCTGTGTCTGACACCCAACACCAGATATGAGTCTGACCCCCAACCTGGGCCCCTACAACCAACTCAGTTTCTAAGACTGATCCTCAAATATGAGTCTGACTCCCAACCTGGACCCCTACAACCAACTCCGTGCATGACACCAGACTTTGTGCCTGACACCCAACTCTGTCCCCTACAATCAACTCTGCATGACATTCTACTTCATGTCTGACACAAACCCCCAAACATGAGCCTGACGCCCAGCCCTTTCCCCTACAACTAACTTGGTGCATGGCACCAGACTCTGTCTCTGACACAAACCCCCCAAGTATAAGTCTGACTCCCAACGCTTTCCCCCTACAACTAACTCTGTGTATGATCCTTTCCCCTACAAACCAACTCTGTGCCTGACACGGACCCCCAGATATGAGTCTGACACCCAACCTTGTCCCCTACAACCAACTCTGTATGAAACCCTACTCCATGTCTGACACCGAACCCATTCCTCTACATCCAACTCTGTGCATGATACCCAACTGTGTCCAACAACAGCCCCCAAATATGAGCCTCACTCCCAACTTTGTGTCTGGAATTAACCCCTATATATGAGTCTGACATCAGACACTGTCTACAATCGACCTCTAAAAATAAGTCTGACCCCTGTCTGCTTCCTGTGCCTGACAACTTGACCCTGCATGACAACCCCAACACTGGACAACACAACCCCAACACTGGACAACACCGGACCCCGTGTCTGACTTTGAATTGACTCCTAAATATCATTCACTTGTTCAACTAACCCTCAATCCTGAGGGACACCCAACTATTCATCTGAAATAGGACCCTAAGTATGAGATCGGCCCTTGCCCCCGACCCTGTGCCTGACAACCAACCTTGTTCCTGGGTTGGGTGGTTGTCAGTATTAATGAGACGACAGTGACCTCTATACAGACAGCAGATCATGGCGGCTGAATCTTCCCCATAGAGGGGTGAGAATAGCGATTGTTTCTGCCTCCTATGGGGGTAACATTTGTACCGCGCCATAGGAAATGTCCACAATTATTGGAGAAATTGGCGGGAACTTAATTCGATTTTTACTATCCTTGATTTACACAGTGCAGCCAGAATAATGTGTTAGTGATATTGATTGATTGATTATGTGAGATGTCACTCCGCAGAGCTGTCAGGGTATTTCTGTACAGACGGGGGGCACGTGGTGACTGGCACGGGGGTCCGGTCAGGAATAGTATTACACAAGTATTTAGTGAGCTGTTATGCCTGGTGGTGGCAGCTAGGTGCCGCCACATCCAATGAGGTGTGTGACCTCAGCACACAGCAGCGCCCCCAGCAGGCAGCATAGAGACGAGGGGGATATACAGCACATGGGGATCTGGAGGATCATTTAGACTAGAATTAGACACATCGAGAGCCGTTCCTCCCACATATCAGAAACGAACGCCTTGCTTTTTGTATCTCTATGTTGCCTGTGCTGTTATTTTACATGAATCATTTTTATTGTATCTAAAGAAAATGTAATAAAAAAAAAATTAAAAAAATCTCGCCTTCTCCATCTGATTGGTCTATCTGTTTCATATATGAATTGTCTGCTGTGCACCAACCACATACAGTACCCGGAAAAAGTATTCATACCCCTTGAAATTTCCCACATTTTGTTACTAAACCATAAATGTATTTTATTGGGATTTTATGTGATGGACCAACACAAAGTGTCACATAATTGTGAAGTGGAAGGAAAATGATACAAATAAATATGTGAAAAGTGTGGGGGAGGGGCATTTGTATGGCGCCCCCCGGAGTCAATACTTTGTAGAACCCCCTTTCTCTACAAGTCTTTTTGGGGGTGTCTCTACCAGCTTTGCACATCTAGAGAGGACATTTCTGCCCATTCTTCTTCTTTGTAAAATATCTCAAGCTCTGTCAGATTGGATGGAGAGCGTCTGTGATCAGCAATTTTCAAGTCTGGCCACAGATTCTCAATGGGATTTAGGTCTGGACTGTGACTGGGCCATTCTAACACATGAATATGCTTTGATGTAAACCATTCCATTGTAGCTCTGGCTGGATGTTTCGGGTCGTTGTTCTGCTGGAAGGGGAACCTCCGCCCCGGTCTCAAGTCTTCTGCCGACTCTAAGAGGTTTTCTTCTAAGATTGTCCTGTATTTGTCTCCATCCATCTTCCCATCACCTCTGACCAGCTTCCCTGTCCCTGCTGAAGAAAACCATCCCCACCACATGATGCTGCCACCACCATGTCTCACGGTGGGGATGGTGTGTTCGGGGGATGGGCGGTGTTAGTTTCCCCCACACATAGCGTTTTGCTTTTAGGCCATAAAGTAGAATTTTGGTCTCCTCTGACCAGATCACCTTCTTCCACATGTTTGCTGCCCCCTCCCCCACATGGCTTCTCACAAACTACAAACAGGACTTCTTATGACTTTCTTTCTCCAATGTCTTTCTTCTTGTCACTCTTCCATAAAGGGCAGATTTGTGGAGAGACGACTAATAGTTGTCCTGTGGACAGATTCTCCCCCCTGAGCTGTGGATCTCTGCAGCCCCTCCAGAGTTACCATGGACCTCTTGGCTCTTCTCTGATGAATGCTCTCCTTGCCCGGCACGGTCAGTTTAGGTGGACGGCCGTGTCTTGGTAGGTTTGCGGTTGTGCCATACTCTTTCCATTTTCCGATGATGGATTGAACAGAGCTCCATGAGATGGTCAAAGCTTGGGAGATTTTATTATAACCGAACCCTGCTTTATACTTCTCCACAACTTTATCCCTGACCTGCCTGGTGTGTTCCTTGGCCTTCATGATGCTGTTTGTTCACTAAGGTTCTCCAACAAACCTCTCAGGGGCTTCACAGAACAGCTGTATTTACCCTAGGTTCACACTGATGTGGGTTTGAAATCCTGCAGTTCAACTTTGGGGGCGATTTGACAGAGATATGTGCGGGTTCATGCACAGATGTCTATTCAAATCAACCCAGAAGTCGCCAAAAGTAGTACATGAGCTACTTTTGGGATTCAGTGCGGCGGCGTCGCACCGATTCGGATGGTGCCATTGTTGCTGATTTGACATGCCAAATTGGCCCAATGTGAACGTGGGCTTATACTGAGATTACATAGCACACAGGTGGACTCTATTTACTAATTAGGTGATTTCTGAAGGCAATTGGTTCCTCTAGATTTTAGTTAGGGGTATCAGAGTAAAGGCGCCATACAAATGCCCCTCCCCCCCATACTTGTCACATATTTATTTGTATCATTTATCATTTTCCTTCCACTTCACAATTATGTGACACTTTGTGTTCGTCCATCACATAAAATCCCAATAAAATACAAATTTTTATATTCATAGTTACATAGTTAGTCAGGTTGAAAAAAGACACAAGTCCATCAAGTTCAACCACAAAAAAAAAAAAATAATAATATCATACAATCCCATGTACACAATTCTATGCCCACAGTTGATCCAGAGGAAGGCAAAAAACACCCCAGCAGAGCCATGATCCAATTTGCTAAAGCAGGGGAAAAAATTCCTTCCTGATCCCCCGATTTTCCCCGGAATCTCCGACCGTGTGTACAAGGGCTGTGAAGAAACCTTTCCGTATTTGGAGATGAAATCTCTTTTCCTCTAGACGTAAAGAGTGCCCCCTTGTCTTCTTTGTTGACTGTAAAGTGCTTGATTGTTAGCGTTGGTAAACACGGTTGTGCTGTGACCTGTGGTCCCTTCTGGCCCTTCTAGGTGGCGGTGATTCAGGTGAGCTTGTACCGTTGTGCTGTCTTCTGGTGGACATTGAAGACCTGTCGTCTGATGGAGATCTGCGACGACGGTGTCGGGTCTCCTGTGCCTCCATAGGCTCTTCATGTTGTTCTTTTTTAGTCGCAGATTGTCGGAATTCAGCGTACCAATTTGGGACTTCTGCTAGAGGAATGCCCATGGTGTTGCAGAAGGATGGTAGGTCCTCGGGCACTCTCAGCAGAGCCATGCGACCTTGAAATGTAGCTGAGAGCCCAAAGGGGAATTTCCACCTGTACGGAATATTTTTGGCACGCAGTGTGTCTAATAGGGGTTTTAGGTCTCTTGGGTTCTTCAGAGTAATGCCAGAAAGGTCTTGGTATATATGAATCTCTGCTCCCTCAAACATAATGTGAATCCTGTTTCTCGCCATGTGAAGAATGTCTTCTTTAAGTTTATATTCAACCAAACAGCACAGCACATCCCTGGGGGGGGGGGGATCATTCTCTCTGCCTTTAGGTCTGAGGGCCCTGTGAATTCTTTCCATTGCTATGTTTGTGTGAACTGTTCTGTCTAGCAGGTCATTGAATATAGTAGTAATGGCAGACAGTAAATGATCAGAATCCACAGCCTCTGGTAAACCTCTGACACGCAGATTATGTCCTCTCCCTCTATTATCCAGATCTTCTGTGTGTCTTTGTATGTCTCTAAGCTGTAGTGTGTGAGCATCTATTTTATGGGACATTCTGCGCAGAATTGTATGATGCTGGGCAGCTGTGTTTTCTACCACAAGAACCCTGTCAGCAATGGCACAGATGTCTAGACGCAGGTCTGCAATGGCAGCTGACAGAGTATCCTTTATATCTGCTGCTACTGTTCTGAGGTGTAAAAGACTTGGGTGTGTAGCAGCTAGGGCAGAAGCAGAGGCCACTGAAATATCTGAGTCAGCGGGGTGATAATCTGGCTGCATTCCAGGTATTCTCTGCTGAGGTAACTGGGAGTTCTGTGAGGAAATTTGGCGGGAAGCTGCCATGTTGGAGCCCTGTGTCCAGAAAAGGTCAGGAAAATTGCTGTTTGTGCCGCTTTGATTACTTCTTGGTGAGCGGGAACGAGAGGTGGAGGATGTCCGCGATGCTGTCCCCATGTCAGCTGGACCGGGTAAGCAAAGAAAAGTCTCTCAGCAGCAAAGTGGCACAGCGGGAGCTAACCTGTTATGCGTCCATCTTCCTGTGGGGTCCGGCCACGCCCCTTCCCGCTGACTGTAAAGTGAATAACTCGACACCAAGTTTGCTATATGGACCCCTTATATATTTGTACATGTTGATCATATCCCCCCTTACCAAGAGAGAATAAATTCAGTTCCTCTAATCTTTCCTCATAGCTGAGTTCCTCCATCCCTCTTATCAGTTTGGTTGCCCTTCTCTGCACTTTCTCCAGTTCCCTGATATCCTTACTGAGAACTGGAGCCCAAAACTGAACGGCATATTCCAGATGAGGTCTTACTAATGATTTGTACAGATGATATCTCTCTCTCTGGAGTCCATACCTCTCCTAATACAAGAAAGGACTTTCCTCGCATTCGTATTCAAACAATACAAAACACACAAACATCCCATGTACATATTTTACAAGCAACATATATTCCAAAATCTGCCAAACGAACCCCCCCCCCCCCCAAATAATATCCTAATTAATATATCCAGCTACTCCCAATCTATATTTTAATCCCAAATTGACGGCCACCCTTTCCATACTTTCTCACATTTTTCTGGGCAACCTTTATATAGAAATATATAATCCAATTTGATTATAGTTTCCTTTACTTGTGTTTTCCATTCCGCTAGAGTTGGGGGGGATGTGACGACATCCATTTTCGTTCTACAAGCTTCCGAGCCTGGAACAGACTCCTCACTATTGATGTCAGGGTATTTACAGGGGCCCCCCCTGGAAGGCATATTCCTGGTTCCAGAGGTAGCTCTATCCCATAGATACCATTGACAGTAGATACAACTCCCTGCCAATATCGGTGGAGTTTGGGGCACCTCCATAACATATGTATTACGTTAGCCGGGCCCCCCATGGATGGGGACATGAAAGGGTTTCTCTACGCTTCCATTTAAATAACTCCTCTGGTGTATGATAGGTCCTTTGCCAGATGAAGAGTTGGGTCAATATTTGTGTAGAAGATAAGGAGACCCTTGGCCACTGCACAAGGTGCCGCCTTCCCATTGGTCATCCGATACCGACCCCAAATCTCCTTCCCATTGGTCGTCCGATACCGACCCCAAATCTCCTTCCCATTGGTCGTCCGATACCGACCCCAAATCTCCTTCCCATTGGTCGTCCGATACCGACCCCAAATCTCCTTCCCATTGGGCTCTTGCTGGTATATCCACCTTTTCTTGAAAAGTACTCCGTATAGTTGTGATATTAACCCTTTTTTTTGCCTGCTGCTTAGACAGCAATGTGATTATTATAGATGTATTCAGTATAATTTCATGAGAGTGAGTCTGCGCCTGCATAGCATGGCTACGCTGAAGAAATTGAAAGAATCTTTGGGTTGGAATCCCATATTCCTTAATTGGGTAAAAGTTTTTAGCACATCGTTATGAAATTGTTGGCCTATAAACCTGACCCCTTTAGTCTTCCATAAATCAAATCCTTCCACTTCATTTAATTCTCCATAATTAGACCAGCAGTATCCAACGTTTGGTAACTGCTGAGCGCCATATACCTCGTGGATTCCCCGGTATTCATATACAGATGGCTCTCAGGATCTATCAGGATAATCAAGGTACTACGTGAGCCTGCTGGAATGGCCACTAACATCAGCATCCTAGTCACCCCCCCCATCAGGATAATCAAGGTACTACATGAGCCTCCTGGAATGGCCACTAACATCAGCATCCTAGTCACCCCCCCCATCAGGATAATCAAGGTACTACATGAGCCTGCTGGAACGGCCACTAACATCAGCATCCTAGTCACTCCCCCCTCCCCCAGAGCCTACATTTAAGTTTTTGGTTGTAACAGGAAAAAAATGTGGAAAATTTCAAGGGGTGTGAATACTTTCTCAAGGCACTGTACATCAGGGAGACCTCCCATCACAGAGCCCCCCGCCGCCGATGAAGGGTAGTACATGCAGTCTTATCTCAGCTTTAATGGACAACTGAAAAGGTTTCCCAATGTGCCTTCAGAATTTATGGTATTAAAATCCTGTCTGATCATTATCTGACAGCCAATCGCATCCCGTACACGCATCTCCAGGCCTGGCATCGAGCCCCATATATGAATCTGATCCTTGTCCAATACATGTGCCTGACAACACGATCCCACCTCTGACAACCCCACTCTGCATGACACTCAGATATAAGTCTGCCACCCAACCCTGTCCCGTACAACTATCTGTCCCTGGCTTCGAAGCCCCCAATATGAATCTGACCCCGTCTGATTATTCAACTCTCCCTGACAAAACAACCCCAAACTCTTTGTCTGGAACCACCCTCCAAATATGAGTCTGACAACCCAACCCTGTCCTGTACAACTATCTCTGTCCCTGGCTTCGAAGCCCCCAATATGAATATGACCCCTGTCCGATACCGGTGCCTAATAACCCAACACTGCCTGACAACACAATCCCAACTCTGTGTCTGGAACCCCCATCTCTCACAATCTGACCCCAACCCTGCATGACCCCCAAAATTAGGTCTAACACCAGACACCATCCCGTACAACTATCTCTGCCTGGCATAGAGCCCCAAATATGAATCTGACCCCTGTCTTATACCTATGCCTGATTAATCAAACCCTGCCTGACAACACAACACAACCCCAACTCTGTGTCTGGAACCAACCCCCACCTATAAGTCTGACACCCAACCCCATGTCCGACAACCAGACCCCAACCTTGCATGACCCCCAAATATCAGTCTGACCCTTGTCCAATACATGTGCCTGATAACACAATCCCAACTTTGTCTCTGGGACTAACCCCAAAATATGAGTCTGACACCCAACCCCATGTCTGACAACCTGACCCGCAAACATGAGTCTGACACCCAACCCCATGTCTGACAACCTGACCCGCAAACATGAGTCTGACACCCAACCCCATGTCTGACAACCTGACCCGCAAACATGAGTCTGACACCCAACCCCATGTCTGACAACCTGACCCGCAAACATGAGTCTGACACCCAACCCCATGTCTGACAACCTGACCAGCAAACATGAGTCTGGCACCCAACCCCATGTCTGACAACCTGACCCGCAAACATGAGTCTGGCACCCAACCCCATGTCTGACAACCTGACCCGCAAACATGAGTCTGACACCCAACCCCATGTCTGACAACCTGACCCGCAAACATGAGTCTGGCACCCAACCCCATGTCTGACAACCTGACCCGCAAACATGAGTCTGGCACCCAACCCCATCCTGTACAACTATCTCTGTGCCTGGCATTGAGCCTCAAATATGTATCTAAGGCAATAACCCCAACATACGTGTTCCTGAAAATGCCTGAAAAGTGAACAGGTGCTGTAGCGACCACGGCCTGGAGATCGGAAGGCCATCAAGGCAAGGAATATGTCACCAGCACACCATGGACCTCCATGAAAGAGTCCAACTCTTTATTGATTTCTGCTGTGATGTGATCAGATAGTTTTGGAGCCATGTGCCACGTGCCTGACAAAGGGGTCCTGCGTGGCTCCGAAACATCGCTATCTTCTGCTGTGATCTGATTAGTCAATAAAGTGCTGGACCCCTTTAATGGAGTTCCTTGGTTTTCCTGACGACATATCTCTTGCCAAATATGAATCTGGCCCTTGTCCAATACCTGATAACCCAACACTGCCTAAAAGCAGAACCCTTAGCCCTTGTACACACGGTTGGACATTTCGACAACCAAATCCGTCGGATTTTGTCCGAAAATGTTGCATACACACGGGTCGGACAAAGTTGTCGAAAAATCCGATCTTTCAGAATGTGATGACGTAATTTCGTTACGATGGGACTACGTTCAGGCTAGTAGCCAATAGCTTTGATGTAGGAATTTGAACTGAGCATGCGTGGCACTTTGTCCGATCGGAATTCTCTACACATGAACGGAGTATGTCCGACCGGCCCAGTTTGTCGGAAAATATTTCCAGCAAGTTTGAAAATTTGGTCCGACGGATATTTCGACGGAAACAGTCCGATGCAGACCACACGCAGTCGGATTATCCGACAACACGGTCCGATAGGACACATTCCAACGGATTCTCCGACTGTGTGTACAGGGGCTTAGACCCCTTTCCCACTGCCACGTCAGCGATAAAGCGCCGCTAGTTTTAGCAGCGATTTACCGTCGTTTTAGCAGTGCTTTCCAGCCACTAGTGGAGCGCTTTTAACCCTCGCTAGTGGCCGAAGAAAGGGTAAAATGTGCCCGAAAAGCACCGCTGCCAAATTGCTTTGCAGGCGCTTTGGCAGCGGTGCACATTCATTTCAATGGGCAGGGGCGATGTATACACCATTCCTAAACCGCTCCAAAGATGCTGCTTGCAGGACTTTTTCTAACATCCTGCAAGCGCACCGCCCCAGTGGGAAAGTCTTGGGGCTCTCATACTGGGGCTGCAGGGGAGGCATTTTTCAGGAGCTATTTTTTTTTAGCCCTTTAGAACTTGAAAAACGCCTCAGTGTGAAAGGGGTCTAACTCTGTGTCCGGAACCAACCCCCAAATATGAGTCTGGCACCGAACCTATCTCTGACAACCCGAACCCTGCATGACACCCATCTCTGTGACTGGAATGGACCCCCAAATATGAGTCTAACACCCGTCCATTGCCCTGAGCTGGACGCCCAACCCCGTGCCTGACACCTGACCTCGTCCCTGTGCGATACCAAACTTTGCTACACCCAACTGCCTCATATGAGCCTGATACCCTACTCTGAGTCTGGAACTGACCCCTATGAGTGCCACATCTAACCCTGTATCTGGTAAAGACCCCCAAATAATGAGTCTGACAATCAAACACTGCCTAATATGACCCCAGTCCTGCATTACACCCAACATTGTGTCTGAAACCTGGATTTGTGGTTTTACATGTAAAATCATTTTCTTAGAGTTCATTGTGGGGCACAGAGCATTTTCCCCAGTAATTACAATAGGGATATGCTGCCACCTCCAGGTGATTGGACACTGGCAGGAATAAAAATATGGTTCCCTCCCAGGTAAGTCGTCTGTTTGTTGCCTGCTGATATGTACTGTAAATCGTGACATTGCTGGAATCAGGGGTCCCAGTCAGCTGAGGGGAACTGTGCCAGGAAACACTACTGCCCCACCACCCCCAAGAGGAAGTGGGTCTTTGTGTGGCCTCCTCTGTAGTGCTTGCTGCGACTTGTAGTACCTTCAAGCGCAATATTGCCCTCGCACACATACAAGTAGCTGGCAGTAGTGTTGGGTGCTGTAATGACCACAGACTGCAAACTGTAGATGATCAAGGTGAAGAAATGTCATCCGCACACCGAGGATTCCATGAAAGGGTCCGAAGCTTTATTATCGTGGTCACATGATAAACATGCAGCGATGTTTCAGAGCCACGCAGGGCCCCTTCCTCAGGCAAGTGATGATTGTGACTAGCCTGATAAAAGGGCCCTGCGTGGATCTGAAACGTTGTATGTTTATTATGTGACCACGATAATAAAACTTTGGACCCTTTCATGGAATCCTCGGTGTGCGGATGACATTTCTTCACCTTGTACCTTCAGACACTAGCAAAAAACGGAGGCCTTGCCTAACGGGGGGGAGGGGGGGAGTTATGTCTTGGAGGAAACTTCCTGTCCTGTTTTATTATTGCCAGTGCCCGATCACCTGAAGGTGGCAACATAACCCAATTGTAATGACTGATGAAGATGCTCTCGTGTCCCGTGATATATGGTAAAGAAATTAGTCTGACCCCCATCTCTGATAAACCAACCCCAATCCTGTGTCTGGTACCAAGTTCTCCATGTCACCTGACTTTGTGTCTGCAACCGACCCCCCAAACAAGCATCTGACACCCATCTTCAACCCTGACAGCCAAACACTGTGCCTGATACCTGTCTTCAACCCTCACAACCCATTACAACCCTGACAGCCAAACACTGTGCCTGATACCTGTCTTCAACCCTCACAACCCATTACAACCCTGACACCCAATCCTGGCAACCCTGACACCCAAACCTGGCAACCCTGACACCCAATCCTGGGTCTGGGACTCAACTCTCCATATCACCTGACCTTGTGTCTGGAACCGACCCCCAAACAACATATAGTATAGTAGGCGAGGTTTAAAAAAGACACAAGTCCAACCTATGTGTGTGATTATATGTCAGTATTACATTGTATATTTCTGTATGTTGCGGTCATTCAGGTGATTATCTAATATTTTCTTGAAACGATCGATGCCCCCCGCTGAGACCACCGCCTGTGGAAGGGAATTCCACATCCTTGCCGCTCTTACAGTAAAGAACCCTCTACATAGTTTAAGGTTGAACCTCTTTTCTTCTAATTTTAATGAGTGGCCACGAGTCTTGTTATACCCCCTTCCGCAAAAAAGTTTTCTCCCTATTGTGGGGTCACCAGTCCGGTATTTATATATTGTGGGGTCACCAGTCCGGTATTTATATATTGTGGGGTCACCAGTCCGGGATTTATATATTGTCGGGTCACCAGTCCGGTATTTATATATTGTCGGGTCACCAGTCTGGTATTTATATATTGTCGGGTCACCAGTCCGGTATTTATATATTGTGGGGTCACCAGTCTTGTATTTATATATTGTGGGGTCACCAGTCTGGTATTTATATATTGTGGGGTCACCAGTCCGGTATTTATATAATGAAATCATATCCCCTCTCAGGCGTCTCTTCTCCGGAGAGTTCGGAGCTCACAACCTTTCCTCATAACTAATATCCTCCAGACCCTTTATTAGCTTTGTTGCCCTTCTTTGTAGTCGCTCCATTTCCAGTACATCCTTCCTGAGGACTGGTGCCCAGAACTGGACAGTATACTCCAGGTGCGGCCGGACCAGAGTCTTGTAGAGGGGAGAATTATCCTTTTATGTCCGGATTTCATGCCCTTTTAAATGCCAATATTCTGTTTGTTTTGTTAGCAGCTTGGCATTGCTGAGCACATCATCTTCTAGGACCCCCAGGTCCTCCTCCATCCTCCATCCCCCCAGAGGTTCCCCTCCCCCCAGTCTATAGATTGCATTCGCATTTTTGCCAGCCAAATACATTATTTTACATTTTTCTACATTGAACCTCATTTGCCATGTAGTTGCCCCTCCCCCCATTCATTTGTTCAGATCTTATTGGAAGGTTTCCACATCCTGCAGAGAAGTTATTGCCCTGCTTAGCTTAGTATTGTCAGCAAATACAGAGATTGGACTGTTTCCCCCATCCCCCTCCTCCAGGTCATTTATGAACAAATTAAATAGGATTGGTCCCAGCACAGAACCCTGGGAGACCCCACTACCCTCCCCCGACCATTCCGAGTACTCCTCATTTATCACCACCCTCTGAACTCACCCTTGTAGACAGTTTTCAATCCATGTACTTACCCCTATGGTCCATGCCAAATGACCTTACTTTGTACAGTAAACGTTTATGGGGAACTGTGTCAAATGCTTTTGCAAAATCCAGATACACCACGTCTACGGGCCTTCCTTTATCTAGATACACCCCGTCTACGGACCTTCCTTTATCTAGATACACCACGTCTACGGGCCTTCCTTTATCTAGATACACCACGTCTACAGACCTTCCTTTATCCAGATACACCACGTCTACGGGCCTTCCTATATCTAGATACACCACGTCTACGGGCCTTCCTTTATCCAGATACACCATGTCTACGGGCCTTCCTTTATCTAGATACACCACGTCTACGGGCCTTCCTTTATCTAGATACACCACGTCTACGGGCCTTCCTTTATCTAGATA
Organism: Lithobates pipiens; assembly: GCF_037356315.1. Classification (NCBI taxonomy): domain Eukaryota; kingdom Metazoa; phylum Chordata; class Amphibia; order Anura; family Ranidae; genus Lithobates; species Lithobates pipiens. Next base: position 598,787,962 of record NW_027507764.1, on the reverse strand, counting down.
CGCCACGTCTACGGGCCTTCCTTTATCTAGATACACCACGTCTACGGGCCTTCCTTTATCTAGATACGCCACGTCTACGGGCCTTCCTTTATCTAGATACGCCACGTCTACGGACCTTTCCTTTATCTAGTTACGCCACGTCTACGGGCCTTCCTTTATCTAGATACACCACGTCTACGGGCCTTCCTTTATCTAGATACGCCACGTCTACGGGCCTTCCTTTATCTAGATACACCACGTCTACGGGCCTTCCTTTATCTAGATACACCACGTCTACGGACCTTCCTTTATCTAGATACACCACGTCTACGGACCTTCCTTTATCTAGATACACCACGTCTACGGGCCTTCCTTTATCTAGATACACCACGTCTACGGGCCTTCCTTTATCTAGATACACCACGTCTACGGACCTTCCTTTATCTAGATACACCACGTCTACGGGCCTTCCTTTATCTAGATACACCACGTCTACGGGCCTTCCTTTATCCAGATACACCACGTCTACGGGCCTTCCTTTATCTAGATACACCACGTCTACGGACCTTCCTTTATCTAGATACACCACGCCCTACGGGCCTTCCTTTATCTAGATACACCACGTCTACGGACCTTCCTTTATCCAGATACACCACGTCTACGGGTCTTCCTTTATCTAGGTATACCACGTCTACGGACCTTCCTTTATCCAGATACACCACGTCTACGGACCTTCCTTTATCTAGATACACCACGTCTACGGGCCTTCCTTTATCTAGGTATACCACGTCTACGGACCTTCCTTTATCCAGATACACCACGTCTACGGGCCTTCCTTTATCTAGATACACCACATCTACGGGCCTTCCTTTATCTAGATACACCACGTCTACGGGCCTTCCTTTATCTAGATACACCACGTCTACGGGTCTTCCTTTATCTAGATACACCACGTCTACGGGCCTTCCTTTATCCAGATACACCACACCTACGGGCCTTTCATTATCTAGATTAGGGATGAGCCGAACACCCCCCGGTTCGGTTCGCACCAGAACTTTCGAACAGACCGAAAATTCATGTGAACTTTAGAACCCTATTGAAGTCTATGGGACTCGAACGTTCAAAATAAAAAGTGCTCTTTTTAATGGCTAATATGCAAGATATTGTCCTAAAAAGGGTTTGGGGACCTGGCTCCTGCCCCAGGGGACATGGGTCAATGCCAATTTTTTTTTTAAACGTCTGTTTTTTCGGGAGCACTGATTTTAATGACGATTAAAGTGAAAAAAAAAAGGTAAATATTCCTTTAAATATGGTGCCTGGGGGGGTCTGTAGTATGCCTGTGAAGTGCCACGTGTTTCCCGTGTTTAGAACAGTCCCTGCACAAAATGACATTAAACGGAAAAAAAAGACATTTAAAACTGCTTGCGGTTTTAATGTTATATCTGGTTCCGGCAATACGGATGAAAATCATTGAGAAAAATGGCATGGGTAGCCCCCCCTGCCCATTACCAGCCCCTTTGGGTCTTGTATGGATATTAAGGGGAACCCCGTACCCATATTAAAAAAAAACGGAAAGACGTGTGGCCCCCAGGCCCTATATACTCAGAAACGCAGTATACAGGCGGTGCAAACAAGACTGGGACTGTGTAGGTTTGTTGTGTTAAGTTGAATTTGTTTGTAATTTTCAACTGGTACATTTTTAAAGTGTAGCTCCAGTCAAAAAAACTATTTTTAAGCTTTTTGGAAAACATAGGGAAGGGTTATCACCCCTGTATAATTTGTTTTGTCGTCCATCTTTTTTCATCTCACTTGCTGCTGTCTCCTTGCGTTTGCAAGTAGGAGATGTTTGTAAGTTGGATGTTTGAAAGTAGGGGCCTGCCCTATATGCTCTGCAGAAATGGCGGAACAAGGTGTTGGTTTTGCCACAACATTGTAAGCCCTCAAAGTGACTCTTGATGGGCGCTGGAGCGCCCTGCTGTGAACGATTATATCAAGAATTGTAATTATATGCCATTGTTGAACAGTGGTAGAAAAATTGACCTTTGGTGGTTGTGGTGCTGGTGCCACAACACTTTAAGTCCTCACCGTTACTCTGGGTGGGCACAGGAAGGGGCCCTCCTGTGAAATATTATATCAAGAATTGTAAATTACATGACCCTGTTAAACAGGGGCTGAAAAATTGGGCCTTAGGCACTGGTGCTGGTGCCACGACACTGCAACCTCTCCCATAAACTCTAGTTGGAGTGCAGGAATGAGCCCTGCTGCAAAGCATTGCATCAAAAATTGTAATTACACAGCCCTGTTAAAAAGGGGCTGAAAAATTGGGCTGGTGGCATCACCCAGAACCAAAAATGTTCTTCCAAGATATCAGCGGGATCATTGAGGAGGAAGAGGATAGACAATCAACATAACAGGACAGTCACTCAGCATCAGCATAGGCAGTCTTGAAGGGATGTGACATTTCCAAAAAAATTATTCAGTTACATCAGCTTCAGGTGCTTGGTAGCTGGTGGTGATCCAAGACTGATTCATCTTTATGAAGGTCAGTCGATCAACCGAGTCGGTGGACAGGCGCACCCTGTGATCGGTTGCAAAGCCACCAGCAGCACCGAAGGTGCGTTCTGAAAGAACGCTGGATGCAGGACAGGCCAGTAGCTCAATTGCATACTGTGCAAGCTCTGGCCAGTGATCCATCCTCAAGACCCAGTAAGCCAGAGGATTTTCGGTGGGAAAGGTGTCCAAGTCTGACCTTGCCCCTAGGTATTCCTGCACCATGTAAATCAGATGCTGGCGATGGTTGCTGGAACCGATCATACCTTGGGGCTGTGGACTAAAAAATTGTCTGAACGCATCAGTCAGACTTCCACCTTCTCCACCGCTCCTTCTGACCGATGCCTCAGCAACACGTTGTCCAGGACCAGGAGTTTGTAACCTCCCAGTCTCTGGGAACGCGTTGCACAGACCTTTCTGCAAGGCCTCCCGGAGATGTCTCATCCTCTGCTCCCTCTGAGATGGCAAGATAAGGTCGGCAACCTTACCCTTGTACCATGGATCAACGAGAGTGGCCAGCCAGCAATGGTCCCTCTCCTTGATCCGAAGAATACGAGGATCCTTCCGCAGGCTTTGCAGGATCAGGGAGGCCATGCAGCATAGGTTAGCTGAGGCATTTGGTCCAGAGTCCTCTGGGTCACTAAGGACAACATGATCCGTAGCTACCTCCTCCCAGCCACGTACAAGTCCACGGGTTTCTTGGGACTGTAAATCATCCCTACAAGACTGCTGCTGATGCTGAGTGCCAGCCTCCACCTCCATGCTGACACAATCATCCTCCTCCTCCTCCTCTTCCTGTGTGATGGGTGGCACAGCAGGAACACTGTCTGGATAAAGGGGGCCTTGAGAGGCAAGGAAGTCCTCCTCTTCCTGCCTCTGTTCTGCCTCAAGTGCCCTGTCCATTATTCCATGCAGCGTATGCTCCAAGAGGTGGACAAGAGGTACAGTGTCACTGATGCATGCACTGTCACTGCTCACCATCCTTGTGGCCTCCTCAAACGGTGACAGGACAGTGCATGCATCCCTGATCATGCCCCACTGGCGTGGTGAGAAAAAACCAAGCTCCCCTGACCCTGTCCTGGTGCCGTAGTCGCACAGGTACTCATTGATGGCCCTCTGCTGCGTGTGCAGCTGCTGCAGCATGGCCAACGTTGAGTTCCACCTGGTGGGCATGTCACATATAAGGCGGTTCTTGGGCAGGTTCAATTCCTTTTGGAGCTCAGCCAGCCGAGCACAGGCATTAAATGATCGGCGGAAATGCACACAGACTTTCCTGGTCTGCTTCAGGACATCCTGTAAGCCGGGGTACCTGCCCAAGAACCGCTGCACCACCAGGTTAAGGAGGTGAGCCACACAGGGCACATGGGTCAGTTGTCTCTGTCAGAGGGCAGAGAGGAGGTTGGTGCCATTGTCGCAAACCACCATTCTCGGCTTAAGCTGGCGTGGCGTCAACCACCTCTCAGCCTGTCCCTGCAGAACTAACAAAACATCCGCCCCAGTGTGGCTCCTGTCCCCCAAACAAACCAGCGCAAGCACGGCATGGCATAGCTTTGCCTGCGTACTTGCGTAGCCCCTGGAACGCCTACGGAGCACCGCTGGTTCTGAGGACAGAGCACTGGAAGAGGCCATGGAGGAAGAAGAAGAGGAGGGGGTGGAGGAGAGAGGTGTGTCACAACCAGTAGTAGCATTTTGGAGGCGTGGTGGCGGAACAACCTCCAACACTACTTCACCTTGTCCTGCATCCTTCCCAGCTGCCAGAAGAGTGACCCAATGGGCCGTGAAAGATAGGTAACGTCCCTGTCCATGCCTGCTGGACCATGAGTCAGCGGTAATATGCACCTTACCGCTGACCGCCCTGTCCAGCGAGGCAAGGACATTGCCTTCCACATGCCGGTAGAGAGCCGGAATCGCCTTCCGTGAGAAAAAGTGGCGTTTGGGGACCTGCCACTGAGGAACCGCACATTGTACAAACACACGGAAGGGGGCCGAGTCTACCAACTGAAAAAGGCAGCAGTTGAAGTGCTAGCAATTTAGCCAAGCTAGCATTCAACCACTGGGCATGTGAATGGCTGGGAGTAAACTTCTTTCGCCGGTCCAGCAGCTGGGGCAGGGACATTTGCCTGCTATAATCGGACGTGGGTGTACTGCTAGCAGAGTTCCCAGAAGCACTTGGCTGTGACACACCTAATTCTACACCTTCATTCCTCTCAGAGCAGGTTTCAGAGAGGACTGAAGGTCTAGTGGGGTTGGAGATGCCAGCTGATGAGGAGCAAGGAGAGGTCCACTTTGTTCTTTGGTGTGGGTCTTTGAGGTACGCTTGCCAACGAGCTGCATGGCAGGTCAACGTATGTCTGGTCAAGCATGTGGTGCCCAAGCGGCTGATGTTTTGGCCACGCGAGATACGCTTGAGACATATGTTGCAAATAGCAGCGGTGCGATCTGATGCACTCGTCTCAAAAAAGGCCCACACCAAAGAACTTTTAGAATAACGCGCAGAGGCAGCGCCCTGCACAGGCGGAGCTCTGCGGTGTGATTCAGTCGGTGTGCTGCCCCTAAGCTGGCCCCCGGAGGGCATCCTGCCTCGTTGGAGATGTGCCTCCTCCTCCTCCCCCCTACCAGGCACCCACGTGGAGTCAGTGCCCTCATCATCCCCTCCCTCTTCATCGCTGGAGCAAACCTGGCAGTATGCTGCAGCTTGTGGAACATGACTGCCAGATTGCTGTCCTTCTTGAGCATCCCCTCTCTCTGCATTCACGCTACTGCCTTCCTCTAGCTGAGTGTCATCATCAGAGCCTACAAAACACTGGGCATCCTCCTGGAGCATGTACCCAACACTGTGCTCAAAGAGTTCGGGGGACTCCTCAGGAGGACATGGTGGGTCTAGGGAAGGAGTCACTGATGATGACATTGAGAGGAGGGAAGACGATGTGTTGGCAGCTGCTTTGCTAGTACCCTGAGCCTGGATGAGAAAGGATGAGGAGGATGAAGAGGGCTTGGTCACCCACTCTACAAAGTCTACGGCATGATGCGGCTCAACATGTCCAGCTGCCGAAAAGAAGGTCAATCGTGTCCCATAACCACGTGCTGATGATGACGATGCACCGCGTCCACGACCAGCACTGTTGTCTCTAGACACAGAGCCTGCTTGCCATCTTTTATCGGCTCGTGCCTGTCTGCCTCTCCTTGCTGGCCTTCCAGACATGGTAATGGCCTGAAGGGAGATGGGAAAACCAGAAATTGGGTAGTGTATATTGTGCTGGAGGCACACAACACCCACTAACTCCTGCAGACGCCGGAAAACACTACACAAGGCCGACTCGCTGGCGGCCTTATATAGTGCGGGGCGTGTACTAAACACTCTGAGCTATAATTGGCCACAGGCATCCTGCCTATGACCAATTATGGCTCTCCTCGCTGCCGGCGCTATGATTGGCCAAAGCATGCGGGGTCACAGTGCATGCTTGGCCAGTCATGAGCCAGTAATACACTGCGATGGCGTACTGCATTGTGGGCCGTTCACACCACACGAATTTGGTGTGAACGGCCCACAAAGTTCTGAATTCGCCGAACAGACAAACGGCCGATGTTCGAGTCAAACACCGAGCTCATCCCTAATCTAGATACACATCTAGGGACCATCCTTTATCCAGATACACCACGTCTACGAGCCTTCCTTTATCTAGATACACTACGTCTACGGGCCTTCCTTTATCTAGATACACTACGTCTACGGGCCTTCCTTTATCCAGATACACCACGTCTACGAGCCTTCCTTTATCTAGATACACCACGTCTACGGACCTTCCTTTATCTAGATACACCACGTCTACGAGCCTTCCTTTATCTAGATACACCACGTCTACGGGCCTTCCTTTATCTAGATACACCACGTCTACGAGCCTTCCTTTATCTAGATACACTACGTCTACGGGCCTTCCTTTATCCAGATACACCACGTCTACGAGCCTTCCTTTATCTAGATACACTACGTCTACGGGCCTTCCTTTATCTAGATACACTACGTCTACGGGCCTTCCTTTATCCAGATACACCACATCTACTGGCCTTCCTTTATCCAGATACACCACATCTACGAGCCTTCCTTTATCTAGATACACCACGTCTACGAGCCTTCCTTTATCTAGATACACCACATTTACGGGCCTTCCCTTATCCAGATACGCCACATCTACGGGTCTTCCTTTATCTAGATACACCACGTCTACGGGCCTTCCTTTATCTAGATACACCACGTCTACGGGCCTTTCTTTATCTAGATACATCACGTCAACGGGCCTTCCCTTATCTAGATACACCACATCTACGGACCTTCCTTTATCTAGATACACCACGTCTACGGGCCTTCCTTTATCTAGATACACCACATCTACGGGCCTTCCTTTATCCAGATACACCACGTCTACGGGCCTTCCTTTATTCAGATACACCACGTCTACGGGCCTTCCCTTATCCAGATACGCCACGTCTACGGGCCTTCCTTTATCTAGATACACCACGTCTACGGGCCTTCCTTTATCTAGATACACCACGTCTACGGGCCTTACTTTATCTAGATACACCACGTCTACGGGCCTTCCTTTATCTAGATACACCACGTCTACGGGCCTTCCTTTATCTAGATACACCACGTCTACGGGCCTTACTTTGTCTAGATGGCAACTCACCTCCTCATAGAAGGTTAGTAGATTGGTTTGGTAAGAACGGTTCTTCATGAATCCATGCTGATTACTGCTAATCATACCGTTTTCATTACTAAAATCTTGTATATAGTCCCTTATCATCCCCTCCAAGAGTTTACATACTATTGATGTTGGGCTGACTGGTCTGTAATTCTCAGGGATGTATTTTGGGCCCTTTTTAAATATTGGTGCCACATTGGCTTTTCTCCAATCAGCTGGTACCATTCCAGTCAGTAGACAGTCAGTAAAAATTAGGAACAATGGTCTGGCAATTACTTTACGGAGTTCTGACACCTGTCTTCAACCCTGACACCTCATTGAACCTTGACATCGAATCCGGTGTCTGACACCACATTACAACCCTGACAACCCAATTCTGGGTCTGGAACCCAATTCTCCATATCACCTGACCTTGTGTCTGGATCCGACCCCCAACAGGCACCGACACCCGTCTTCAGCACTGTCTGGAACCAACCCCAAACATGAGCCTGACAAGCTGTATTTGCAGTATTGGTGTCCATCAACGCAAAGCTCTGCCATCCCCGATGTGCCCAGTTTCCCTCTGTCTTTGTGTGGTGAAGGAGTCTATAGAGAAGAACATGGCGTTCTCGTAGCCGGGGGCGATTACAGCTGCTCTGCGTTGGTATATTATGGGAGAAATAACCATGTTGGCACATTCTGGTGATCACCACACTAATGTTTGTAATCTATTATAGGATCCGCCCTCATCAATAACCATACAGCAGCATCATCACTGGGAAGGAAGTCATAGAATTATTACTAAAGATGACCTGTGATGTCACCAACTTCAGTTACGGTATTTGACAAAAGTAAGTACACCCCTCAGTGACATTTTTTCTCTCTTTTCATGTGACAACTCTGAAGAAACGACACTTGTCTACAATGTAAAGTAGTGAGTGTACATCTTGTATAACCACTTCCAGACCGCCGTGCGCCAATGTACGTCCCTACTTTGGGGATGGACATTGTTGTTATGGCAGCAGCTAGCTGACATAACCCCGGTATCCCCGCGTTCGGCCCGGTACAAGATAAAAGTGGTCTCTGTGGCGGATTTGCTGTGAGATCAAGGAAGAGGGCACCCCATCTCACCGCAATCTGGTGCCCTCCGCCGCTTACCGGAGCCATCGGCAGCGACCGAGGCGATCGCGTCCGTCTCCTGGGCTGACATGGAGACGAGTAAGCGGAAGATGGCCCCCCTCCCCCCATGACACTGCAGGGCGGAAGCGACGTCATAACGTCACTTCTCCCCATAGCTTTTAAAGGGGCATTTTATTTTTTTTAAATGACATTTTATTATTATTTTTCTTATTACATTTCAGTGTAAATATGAGATGTGGCGTCTTTTTGACCCCCCAAATCTCATATATAAGAGGACCTGTCACACTTTTTTCTATTACAATAATAATATTCTAATAATAATATTGTAATAGGAATAAAAGTGACACTTTTTTTTTTTTTTTTAAAACAGTGTAAAAATAAAAAGGTAAAATAAATAAGAAAAAAATAAAAAAAATAATAATTTTAAACACGCCCCATCCCGCCGAGCTCACGTGCAGAAAGTAGCGCCCGCATATGAAAACGGTGTTCAAACCACACATGTGAGGTATCGCCGTGATCGGTAGAGTGAGAGCAATAATTCTACTTCTAGACCTCCTCTGTAGCGCATAACATGCAACCGGTAGAAATTTTTAAATGTCGCCTATGGAGATTTTTAAGGGTAAAAGTTAGTCGCCATTCCACGGGCGGGCGCAACTTTTAAGCGTGACACGTTGGGTCAATTTAATCGGCGTAACATTATCTTTCACAATATAAAAAAAAAAAACTGGGCTAACTTTGCTGTTGTAAAATATTATATATATATATTTTTTTTAAAGTGCACTTGTAAGACCGCTGCGCAAATACGGTTTGACAGAAAATATTGCAACGGCCACCATTTTATTCTTTAGGGTGTTAGAAAAAGAAATGTATAACGTTTGGGGGTTCTAAGTATTTTCTAGCAAAAAAAAAAAAACAGTTTTTAACTTGTAAACACCACATCTAAAAAAGAGGCTCGGCCTTAAAGTGGATAACAGTGTAAATTTGCTGTCCCCACAACACACAGCCATTGATGTCTAAACCGCTGGCAACAAAAGTCAGTACACCCCTAAGTGAAAATCTCCAAATTGGGCCCAACGTGTCAATATTTTGTGTGGCCGCCATTATTTTCCAGCACTGCCTTCACCCTCTTGGGCATGGAGGTCACCAGAGCTTCACAGGCCCATGATGACATCACAGAGCTGGTGGATGTTGGAGACCTTCCCCTCCTCCACCTTCCCTCTGAGGATGTCCCACAGATGATCAATAGGGTTTAGGTCTGGAGACATGCTTGGCCAATCCATCACCTTTACCCTCAGCTTCTTTAGCAAGGCAGTGGTGGTGTTGGAGGTGTTTGGGGTGGTTATCATGTTGGAATACTGCCCTGCGGTCCAGTCTCTGAAGGGGGGGGGGATCATGCTCTGCTTCAGTATGTCACAGTACATGTTGGCATTCATGGTCCCCTCAATGATCTGTAGCCCCCCAGTGCCGGTGTCTTGTAAAATAGTGTCCCCCATCAGAAGCTGTCCCCTGCGTACTGCGCATGCGCAGTACACAGGAACACAGATTCCGAAAATTGCCGAGGACGAACGGCGCCTGCGCCGTGAGTCCAGGTTCTATCCCCACTATCCAAGTGGACATAGAGTTAGAATAAAAAAGAGCCGAGCGGAGCGAGGCCGAGCCCGAAGCATGGCGAGCGGAGCGAGGGGCCCTCTAAAATTCTCAACCCTATGTCCGCTTGGATAGTGGGGCTACCTCCTCCACTCACGGCGCAGGCGCCGTTCAACTTCGGAGTTTTTCAGAAGCTTCGGCTGCTCCGTACTGCGCATGCGCAGTACGGAGCGGACAGCATATGATGGGCGGACTGTATTAGGCAGAACACCGGCAGCACTCATACAGCCCCAGACCATGACACCCCCACCACCATGCCTGACTGTAGACAAGACACACTTGTCTTTGTCCTCCTCACCTTGTTGCCCCCACACACGCCTGACACCATCTGACACCAAATACCTTTATCTTGGTCTCATCAGACCACAGGACATGGTTCCAGGAATCCATCTCCTTAGTCTGCTTGTCTTCAGAAAACTGTTTGTGGTCTTTCTTGTGCATCATCTTTAGAAGAGGCTTCCTTCTGGGACGACAGCCATGCAGACCAATTTGATGCAGTGTGTGGCGTATGGTCTGAGCACTGACAGGCTGACCCCCCCACCCCTACAACCTCTGCAGCAATGCTGGCAGCACTCATACGTCTATTTCTCAAAGACAACCTCTGGATATGACGCTGAGCACGTGACCTCAACTTCTTTGGTGGACCATGGCGAGGCCTGTTCTGAGGGGAACCCGTCCTGTTATACCGCTGTATGGTCTTGGCCACCGTGCTGCAGCTCAGTTTCAGGGTCTTGGCAATCTTCTTATAGCCTAGGCCATCTTTATGTAGAGCAACAATTCTTATCTTCAGATCCTCAGAGAGTTCTTGCCATGAGGTGCCATGTTGTACTTCCAGTGACCAGTATGAGAGAGTGAGAGCGATAACACCAAATGTAACACACCTGCTCCCATTCACACCTGAGACCTTGTAACACTAACGAGTCACATGACACCGGGGAGGGAAATGGCTAATTGGGCCCAATTTGGAGATTTTCACTTAGGGGTGTACTGACTTTTGTTGCCAGGGGTTTAGACATTAATGGCTGTGTGTTGAGTTATTTTGAGGGGACAGGAAATTTACACTGTTATACAAGCTGTACACTCACTACTTTACATTGTAGACAAGTGTCATTTCTTCAGTGTTGTCACATGAAAAGAGAGAAGGAATGTCACTGAGGGGTGTACTTACTTTTGTCAGATACTGTATAACCGGCAAAGCTAAACACCAGCCCAACCAGGACAGATCTGTCCAGCCGGTCCGGTAATCCCGGCGCCCCTCTACAGTCATCAGATCTTTATTCAAATAAGTAGGAAAGTTTGGTCACCGACCCCCCAGAGACACTGATGAGGTCACAGTGAGTATGGGGGGGGGGGGGGAGGAGAATCGATGCGCAGTGGGGGCAGGTACATCTCCAATTCCAGAGCCTTCCATTTGGCCTCTGCACGTCGCCAAGAGTCTTCACAAAGACCCTGATTGCCATCATAGCCCTCTGAGAGAATTGGGGCTTCGGGTATACCACTACTTGGACGACCTTCTACTCCTGGCGAAGGATCCAGCCCAGTTAGTGGAACACAGGAACATTCTTTTGACGACTCTAACAGAATTCGGATGGAAGATAAACCAGGAGAAAAGTCACCTTTCTCCAACCCAGGAGATGGTTTATTTGGGCGCTCTGTTCAACACAAGGAACGGAACAGTGGCTCTCCCACCTCAGAAGGCGACATCCATTATTCAACAAATGAAGAAAGTGAGTACGAGATCCTACCTGGCAGCCTCAAACTGTTTGAGCCTGATAGGTCGGATGTTGTCATGTATCCCTATGGTCCCCGGGGCCCATTGGCATTTGAGACATTTCCAGCTGGAGTTCCTGAGACTGTGGAACAGATGGTACCTATTCCAAACCCATACACTTGACGACCTTGATGCTCAGGAGTCTACATTGGTGGATGAAGAAACAGACACTTCTGAAATCACGCCCGCTAGGGAATGTCGACTGGATCACAATTACTACTGATGCCAGTGCAGCAGGTTGGGGAGCACACTGCAACCAGATCTCAGTGCAGGGAAGATGGTTCTTCCATACAGCAGGTGTGGTGTCAAATGTGCTGGAGGTCAGAGTGGCCTCCTTGCATTACTAACCCTAGAGTTCGAGATTACGGGGAAACCAGTTCTCCTCAGAATGGACAACAGGGCTGTGGTATCTTATGTACACCGACAAGGGGGACACGCAGCAGGTCCCTCCTGAAGGAGGTGGAACCCATAGTCCTCTGGGCAGAAAGGAGTCTAAAAGACCTGGGGGCAGTCAATCTGTCTGGTCATCTCAACTCGAGGGCCGACAGCCTTTCCCGCAAGTTTGTGGATACCAACGGATGGTCTCTACACCCGGAGATTTTCAACTGGATAGTGAACCAGTGGGGTCCCCTCGAGCTAGACATATTTGCAACAACATTCAATACCAAACTCCCAAGGTTCACCTCAAGGTTTTCTCACCCCCAAGTGGAGGCACTAGATGCCCTCTCAGCCCCCTGGGCATGCAATTGGGCCTATGCCTTCCCTCCATGGCTTCTCCTTCCAAGATTCTTGTCAAGACTTATGAGGGAAACCACGACGGTGATAGCGGTCCTACCGTACTGGCCAAGACGTCCTTGGTTCCCCACAGCAATGTATCTGAGTACCTGGCCTCCAGTCAAGGTTCCAATAATACCTCTTCTCCTGTCACAAGGATGTCACACCCATCCCAGATCCCCGCAGGCTGGAGCTTCACATCTGGCAGCTGAAAGGAAAAGGTTCCAATCCCTAGGATGTTCCAACAAAGTGATCACAACCCTGCTCAAAGCAAGAAAACCATCCACAAACGGTATACACGATAAGTTGTGGAACAAGTTCAGGGCCTTCATGATTGGCAGAAGCTGTGATCCAGATTCCCCATCATCCTCTCAAATTCTTGAGTTTTTGTAGGCAGGCCTAGACCTAGGTCTTGCACTAGGTACACTAAAAGGTACAGGTATCAGCAATTTCAGTGGCAACCAGTAGAAGATGGGCCGAGGAGCCATTGATAATCCAGTTCTTCAAAGCTGTCAGAAAGTTCTGTCCGCCAACTACTAACGATCTTTTCCCACTTGGGACCTTGCTATCATCCTAGAGTCCTTGGCCAATCCACCTTTTGCCCTTCAGAGTCGGCATCGCTCTGGAATCTAACCTTGAAGCTAGCCTTCCTGATAGCTATAACCTCTGGCAGATGGGTTTCAGAGCTCCAAGCTTTAGGAGCAGATCATAATCATATCATATTCTATCAGGACAGAGTAGAACTCAGAACAGTGTGAGGATTTATTCCCAAGGTCGCATCATCCTTGAACATGTCGGAACCTTGGGCACTCCCAACATTTTCGGAACAGGACTCTGGTTCTCTTCATGAGCTAGACATTGCCTCCACGTTGAGATGCTATCTGCAGGCCACAGCATCATTCAGGGGTTCCATCAGGCTGTTTATAATTCCCTGGGGTAAAAACAAAGGCAAGGAGGCGTCAACAAGAACGATTGCCTCATGGATCGTTAAACTCATCCACAAGGTGTACAGGACAAATGGACTGGAACCCCCTTCGGCGGTTAGGGCGCACTCCACCAGAGCGGTTTCTGCCTCTTGGGCGACAAGAGCGAATGTGTCAATTGAAACTTTTGTGGGGCAGCGACTTGGTCGCCCCAACATACGTTTCTGAAACATTACAGGGTGGACCCAGGAGCTCTCTCATCGGTGAAGTTTGGCAGACAGGCAGTCACATCAGCCTTCGCTTCTTCTAAATAATAATTTCTTTAAAATAAACTTCTAAGCATCATCCCACCCGTCTTAGCTAGTTATTTGTCACAGGTATGCTGCCATGGAGGCACCAGGAAAACAGAAAATTGTACCATACTTACCGTAATTTTCTTTTCCTGGTGCCTATCCATGGCAGCATACAATCCACCCTCAGTATTCTATATTACGGAGAATGCTGGGGCTGCGCTAACCATTTCTTTTATAATATTCACTAGTCCTGAGGGAGGAGCCAAGGCGGAGCTTGTCACAGGTATGCTGCCATGGATAGGCACCAGGAAAATAAAATTACGGTAAGTATGGTACAATTTCTGTTTTTGCCACAAGGATCTAGAGAAATTATTTATAGTGTAGCAGGTTATTTTAAAATTATGGCATACAATTCAAAATAAGGGATGCACATCCAAGTAAAAAAAAAAAAACATAAACGGCCGAACAGCACATTAATATCAGCATGTAAGGAGCCTTTGATCAGCAGCATTGCTGCATGTTCGGCCGTTTATGTTTATTTTTACTTGGATGTACATCCCTTATTTTAAATTGTATGTCATCGTTTTAAAATAAACTGCTACACTATAAATCATTTATTGGGCTCCCTGTGACAAGCATCGTTTTGGCAAGGATCTTGTGGGAGGAGCCATTGCCTTTTGGAGGAGCAGCTGGATCATTGCTGGGAATTCCCCCGCGGTTGATACAATGTCGTTTACAATGGCATTCTGGTGAGTGCATATTGGTGAAGAAAAAGCACTGATGTAACTTGACATGTTTGTTATCGAATGGGAACATACCATTATTGGATGATTCTCATTTACCTTTGGCACAGTCTGCACTTTATGGATTTTTGGATTTTTTTGTGATTTATGAGGTTTGTGTGTTGAAATATTTTTATTTATAAATTTTTTCCATAATTGTTATTGTTTTCCGGATAATTTGTACAAACAAGAGGTATGTGCGGTTCTGTTTATTAATTTTTTTCACAGTTAAATATACAAACACCGGTAGGTAGGGATGAGCTTGGTGTTCAAGTCGAACCCATGTTCACCAGTTAAAGTGGGTGTTGTGTGCCCCCAGCACAGTATACACCTGAAGATACCTTTATTGCTGGTGTTCTGTTTCTTTAATACAGGCATCTGCAGCAGTTAGTGGGTGTTGTGTGCCTCCAGCACAGTATAAACCTGAAGATACCCTTTATTGCTGGTGTTCTGTTTCTGTAATACAGGCATCTGCAGCCGTTAAAGTAGGTGGTGTGTGCCTCCAGCACAGTATACACCTGAAGCTACCTTTTATTACTGGTGTTCTGTAATACAGGCATCTGCAGTGCAGAAGTTAGAGTGTAAGGCTGACCGCAGGTCAGCCTGTATTTGTGGGAGGAGTCAGGTTGCACAAAGCCTGCCCTCCTCTGCCTCCTCCTCGCGTGGACTCATCCGGCTCCACGAGAGGGCATTCGTTTGGTTCTGCTGTGTATGTTGAGCGGTGGCGGGGGTCGCTTCTCCCGCCCGCCTCCTTTCTTTTTTATCATTAAGTCTATATCCTCCACCCACTCAAATTTTTTATTTTATTTTTGCTCTTTTTCTTGCAGGGGATTTAATAATTTTTCATCTTGGATAAAATGGAATATCTTCATTTCACTTTCTAGGGCCCATTGGTCCATTTTTTCACTTATCTCACTTATTTCATACAGACATACAGACCTGTATAAGGTGGCGTATGCCTGCAGCATCTTTTACATCATTTCTATTTTCACTAAGAGTTAAATTTTGGTTAGATTTTTGGTCAAAATGTTTTCTTTTTGCTTTCTTTTGAGTTTTCTTGAGTATTTTCACTGCTTGGCAGCACATGCTAAGATCTAATTGCAAGTGCGATTCAACTGTATGTAATTGCCTTCAATCTTTCAATTATGTGATATGCCTTGCTTCTCTTTATGTTTTATGCTATATATTTGATATTTGCTTGAAAGATGGTTAGCTATGAGTAAGCACTGATTACGGTGAGAAACACGTCAGCATTTTCCTGTACCCTGTTATTCTTTTGCTGTGGATTTTTTTATTTTGTTTTGATGTGACCCACGTTGTTTCAATTAAAGATGGGATTTCAAGTCTTTTTCCAGTGTGTGGCTATCCAGAGTTTTGTCCTGCTTGTTTGCTCATGGTGTGTGTAATGGTCAGCACCTGGGGCTCATCAATAGGAGACAGAGCTTCAGTCCTCGAGGATTACTTTGGAGCAGTGGTTCATCCTTTCTATTATACTTTGTTGTTAGAGACTTTTAGCGCTGCGCTTTTTGTATATTACTGATAGGAAGTAATCAAACAAGTCAGTGACATTGATTCTTTAATAAATTAACATGCAACAGTGCCTCCAGCCTTTCGGCATAAAACATAAATAAATAAAGAAATAAATATAAATGCACTGACTTAATTATTATTCCCTAAATTTGTTGCCCTATGTAAATATTTTAAAGCACAATAAAAATATATAAATGTATGAACTATGGAAAATGATAAATAAATACAAATGTGGTTAACAATTAAGTCACTAACAATCATCAGTAGGATTAAACGTATGATATAAACACATTTAAACTACATCATGGACTTGAAAACTGAATGACTAAAGATATATGTCTAGGAACTCAGATGGTTTACTTTCCACTCACAATTATCCCCACCACTGTACAAACAATTGGACTAGACAACCAGAAACTGGTCCACGCGATAAGACCGTCCGTAAGAATGAAGGGGTTGAGTCTATGCTACAGGCTGTGTTAATACAGCTTAGATTTAATAACTTAATCACTAGGGGTTATGATACCATGAATGTAATGTTACATCAAACAAAAATCTATCACCTGAATAATAACACACAATTGGTTGAATTCAGAAATAAGAAGGAAACTTCAACAAAGCAATTATGGAATTGAACTTTACCAATCAAGTGACCTGCACTGAGTTTGGAGCCACACCCAGGAAAAGCTGCTTATGATATGAAATGGAGAGGATATGGGAAGGCTGATGATCAGAAGAGAGATATAGAGGGCTCCTTTCTCAGATGAACAAGCGAAGATCTAAGTTGGGCCAATCAGAAGAGAAATTGATTTACTGTGGTGGTTTGATTATAAAAAGACAAGGATTGAAGCTGCCTTTATGCTCTAAATTTCTTTATCTTAGGACTAGTCTAGAGGGTGTATTCTAAAATATTTACCCACATCTTTACATGTCTCAGCCGCAGCTTTCCTGTCCTCCTCTGTCCTCTCTCCCCCCCTACCCTCTCACATCTCCCCTCCATGCCTGTCTGCTCCTGTGTCAGTGCCCCCCCCCCCCCCCCCTGCTGCTGAAATTTCATTTAAACTTTATACCATCCTGTCTGTTTAATAATCCTATATGCCTCTGTGTTTGTCTTTTATAAAAAAATAAGCTGTTCAGAGCGCAGTTTTCAGATCGCCAATCACCGCTTGCATGACCCGTGACCACTCCCCTCCTCTCCTCCTCCTTCCCTCCCGACTGGTGTCAGCGGGGAATGCTCAGCCCTGCCCGCTTTAGCTGTGAGACGAGAAGAGGAGAGAACTGGATGGTCACATGATCGGCACTCTGAAAATTGGTAAAGAAAGGCTTATTTTTATAAAACCCAGACACGGGCATATAGGATTATTAAACAGATAGGATGGTATAAAGTGCATTGAGTGGCTTAAGAACCACTTTAAAGTGATTTTAACCACTTGCTTACTGGGCACTTAAACACCCTTCCTGACCAGACCAATTTTCAGCTTTTGGTGCTCTCACACTTTGAATGACAATTACTCAGTCATGCAACACTGTACCCAAATGAATTTTGTGTCCTTTTTTCCCACAAATAGAGCTTTCTTTTGGTGGTATTTGATCACCTCTGGGGTTTTTATTTTTTGCGCTATAAATGAAAAAAGACCGAAAATTTTGAAAAAAACCGCATTATTTCTTTGTTTCTGTGATAAAATTTTGCAAATTATAATTTTTTTTCATACATTTTGGCCACAATTTATACTGCTACATATCTTTGGTAAAAATAACCCAAATTAGTGGATATTATTTGGTCTTTGTGAAAGTTAGAGAGTCTACAAGCTGTGGTGCGAATCGCACAAAACTGATCACACCTGATGTACTGGTGGCCTATCTCATTTCTTGCGACCCGAACAAGTCAGGAAAGTACAAATACCCCCCAAATGACCCCTTTTTTGAAAGTAGACATTCCAAGGTATTTACTAAGATGCATGGTGAGGTTTTTGATGTTGTCATCTTTTTCCCACAATTCTTTGCAAAATGAAG